>NC_140176.1:128519149-128669572 GCF_963971535.1 Notolepis coatsorum
CTCTCCTGTCTCCTCTCTCCTATATCTCACCTGTCGCCTCTCTCCTATATCTCACCTTCTCCTCTCTCCTATATCTCACCTGTCTCCTCTCTCTCCTCTCTCCTATATCTCACCTGTCTCCTCTCTCCTATATCTCACCTGTCTCCTCTCTCCTATATCTCACCTGTCTCCTCTCCTATATCTCACCTGTCTCTTCTCTCCTATATCTCTCCTGTCTCCTCTCTCCTATATCTCACCTGTCTCCTCTCTCCTATATCTCACCTGTCTCCTCTCTCCTATATCTCACCTGTCTCCTCTCTCCTTTCTCACCTGTCTCCTCTCTCCTATATCTCACCTGTCTCCTCTCTCCTATATCTCACCTGTCTCTCCTATATCTCACCTGTCTCCTCTCTCCTATATCTCACCTGTCTCCTCTCTCCTATATCTCTCCTGTCTCCTCTCTCCTATATCTCCCTGTCTCCTCTCTCCTATATCTCACCTGTCTCCTCTCTCCTTCTGTCTCTCACTGTCTCTCTCTCCTATATCTCACTGTCTCTCTCTCCTATATCACCTGTCTCCTCTCTCCTATATCTCACCTGTCTCCCTCTCCTATATCTCACCTGTCTCCTCTCTCCTATATCTCTCCTGTCTCCTCTCTCCTATATCTCTCCTGTCTCCTCTCTCCTATATCTCACCTGTCTCCTCTCTCCTATATCTCACCTGTCTCCTCTCCTATATCTCTCCTGTCTCCTCTCTCCTATATCTCACCTGTCTCCTCTCTCCTATATCTCACCTGTCTCCTCTTCCTATATCTCACCTGTCTCCTCTCTCCTATATCTCACCTGTCTCCTCTCTCCTATATCTCACCTGTCTCCTCTCTCCTATATCTCTCCTGTCTCCTCTCTCCTATATCTCACCTGTCTCTCTCTCCTATATCTCACCTGTCTCCTCTCTCCTATATCTCACCTGTCTCCTCTCTCCTATATCTCACCTGTCTCCTCTCTCCTATATCTCTCCTGTCTCCTCTCTCCTATATCTCTCCTGTCTCCTCTCCTATATCTCTCCTGTCTCCTCTCTCCTATATCTCTCCTGTCTCCTCTCCTATATCTCACCTGTCTCCTCTCTCCTATATCTCTCCTGTCTCCTCTCTCCTATATCTCTCCTGTCTCCTCTCTCCTATATCTCTCCTGTCTCCTCTCTCCTATATCTCTCCTGTCTCTCTCCTATATCTCACCTGTCTCTCTCTCCTATATCTCTCCTGTCTCCTCTCTCCTATATCTCTCCTGTCTCCTCTCTCCTATATCTCTCCTGTCTCCTCTCCTATATCTCTCCTGTCTCCTTTCTCTCTCCTATATCTCACCTGTCTCTCTCTCCTATATCTCACCTGTCTCCTCTCTCCTATATCTCACCTGTCTCCTCTCTCCTATATCTCTCCTGTCTCCTCTCTCCTATATCTCCCTGTCTCCTCTCTCCTATATCTCTCCTGTCTCCTCTCTCCTATATCTCACCTGTCTCCTCTCTCCTATATCTCTCCTGTCTCCTCTCTCCTATATCTCACCTGTCTCCTCTCTCCTATATCTCTCCTGTCTCCTCTCTCCTATATCTCACCTGTCTCCTCTCCTATATCTCTCTGTCTCCTCTCTCCTATATCTCTCCTGTCTCCTCTCTCCTATATCTCACCTGTCTCCTCTCTCCTATATCTCTCCTGTCTCCTCTCTCCTATATCTCACCTGTCTCCTCTCTCCTATATCTCTCCTGTCTCCTCTCTCCTATATCTCACCTGTCTCCTCTCCTATATCTCACCTGTCTCCTCTCTCCTATATCTCTCCTGTCTCCTCTCTCCTATATCTCACCTGTCTCCTCTCTCCTATATCTCTCCTGTCTCCTCTCTCCTATATCTCACCTGTCTCCTCTCTCCTATATCTCACCTGTCTCCTCTCTCCTATATCTCTCCTGTCTCCTCTCTCCTATATCTCTCCTGTCTCCTCTCTCCTATATCTCTCCTGTCTCCTCTCTCCTATATCTCACCTGTCTCCTCTCCCTATATCTCACCTGTCTCCTCTCTCCTATATCTCTCCTGTCTCCTCTCTCCTATATCTCTCCTGTCTCCTCTCTCCTATATCTCACCTGTCTCCTCTCTCCTATATCTCACCTGTCTCCTCTCTCCTATATCTCACCTGTCTCCTCTCTCCTATATCTCACCTGTCTCCTCTCTCCTATATCTCACCTGTCTCCTCTCTCCTATATCTCTCCTGTCTCCTCTCTCCTATATCTCTCCTGTCTCCTCTCTCCTATATCTCTCCTGTCTCCTCTCTCCTATATCTCACCTGTCTCCTCTCTCCTATATCTCTCCTGTCTCCTCTCTCCTATATCTCCCTGTCTCCTCTCTCCTATATCTCTCCTGTCTCCTCTCTCCTATATCTCTCCTGTCTCCTCTCTCCTATATCTCACCTGTCTCCTCTCCTATATCTCTCCTGTCTCCTCTCCTATATCTCTCCTGTCTCCTCTCTCCTATATCTCACCTGTCTCCTCTCTCCTATATCTCTCCTGTCTCCTCTCTCCTATATCTCTCCTGTCTCCTCTCTCCTATATCTCACCTGTCTCCTCTCTCCTATATCTCACCTGTCTCCTCTCTCCTATATCTCACCTGTCTCCTCTCTCCTATATCTCACCTGTCTCCTCTCTCCTATATCTCTCCTGTCTCCTCTCTCCTATATCTCACCTGTCTCCTCTCTCCTATATCTCACCTGTCTCCTCTCTCCTATATCTCACCTGTCTCCTCTCTCCTATATCTCTCCTGTCTCCTCTCTCCTATATCTCACCTGTCTCCTCTCTCCTATATCTCACCTGTCTCCTCTCTCCTATATCTCTCCTGTCTCCTCTCCTATATCTCACCTGTCTCCTCTCTCCTATATCTCTCCTGTCTCCTCTCTCCTATATCTCTCCTGTCTCCTCTCTCCTATATCTCACCTGTCTCCTCTCTCCTATATCTCACCTGTCTCCTCTCTCCTATATCTCACCTGTCTCCTCTCTCCTATATCTCACCTGTCTCCTCTCTCCTATATCTCTCCTGTCTCCTCTCTCCTATATCTCTCCTGTCTCCTCTCTCCTATATCTCACCTGTCTCCTCTCTCCTATATCTCACCTGTCTCCTCTCTCCTATATCTCTCCTGTCTCCTCTCTCCTATATCTCACCTGTCTCCTCTCTCCTATATCTCACCTGTCTCCTCTCTCCTATATCTCACCTGTCTCCTCTCCTATATCTCACCTGTCTCCTCTCTCCTATATCTCTCCTGTCTCCTCTCTCCTATATCTCACCTGTCTCCTCTCTCCTATATCTCTCCTGTCTCCTCTCTCCTATATCTCACCTGTCTCCTCTCTCCTATATCTCACCTGTCTCCTCTCTCCTATATCTCACCTGTCTCCTCTCTCCTATATCTCACCTGTCTCCTCTCTCCTATATCTCTCCTGTCTCCTCTCTCCTATATCTCACCTGTCTCCTCTCTCCTGTCTCCTCTCTCCTATATATCTCCTGTCTCCTCTCTCCTATATCTCACCTGTCTCCTCTCTCCTATATCTCTCCTGTCTCCTCTCTCCTATATCTCACCTGTCTCCTCTCTCCTATATCTCACCTGTCTCCTCTCCTATATCTCACCTGTCTCCTCTCTCCTATATCTCACCTGTCTCCTCTCTCCTATATCTCACCTGTCTCCTCTCTCCTATATCTCTCCTGTCTCCTCTCTCCTATATCTCACCTGTCTCCTCTCTCCTATATCTCACCTGTCTCCTCTCTCCTATATCTCTCCTGTCTCCTCTCTCCTATATCTCACCTGTCTCCTCTCTCCTATATATCTCCTGTCTCCTCTCTCCTATATCTCTCCTGTCTCCTCTCTCCTATATCTCACCTGTCTCCTCTCTCCTATATCTCACCTGTCTCCTCTCTCCTATATCTCACCTGTCTCCTCTCCTATATCTCTCCTGTCTCCTCTCTCCTATATCTCTCCTGTCTCCTCTCTCCTATATCTCACCTGTCTCCTCTCTCCTATATCTCACCTGTCTCCTCTCCTATATCTCTCCTGTCTCCTCTCTCCTATATCTCTCCTGTCTCCTCTCTCCTATATCTCTCCTGTCTCCTCTCTCCTATATCTCACCTGTCTCCTCTCTCCTATATCTCTCCTGTCTCCTCTCTCCTATATCTCACCTGTCTCCTCTCTCCTATATCTCTCCTGTCTCCTCTCCTATATCTCACCTGTCTCCTCTCCTATATCTCACCTGTCTCCTCTCTCCTATATCTCACCTGTCTCCTCTCTCCTATATCTCACCTGTCTCCTCTCTCCTATATCTCACCTGTCTCCTCTCTCCTATATCTCTCCTGTCTCCTCTCTCCTATATCTCACCTGTCTCCTCTCTCCTATATCTCACCTGTCTCCTCTCTCCTATATCTCTCCTGTCTCCTCTCTCCTATATCTCACCTGTCTCCTCTCTCCTATATCTCTCCTGTCTCCTCTCTCCTATATCTCACCTGTCTCCTCTCCTATATCTCACCTGTCTCCTCTCCTATATCTCTCCTGTCTCCTCTCTCCTATATCTCTCCTGTCTCCTCTCTCCTATATCTCACCTGTCTCCTCTCTCCTATATCTCACCTGTCTCCTCTCTCCTATATCTCACCTGTCTCCTCTCTCCTATATCTCACCTGTCTCCTCTCCTATATCTCTCCTGTCTCCTCTCTCCTATATCTCACCTGTCTCCTCTCTCCTATATCTCTCCTGTCTCCTCTCCTATATCTCACCTGTCTCCTCTCTCCTATATCTCACCTGTCTCCTCTCCTATATCTCACCTGTCTCCTCTCTCCTATATCTCACCTGTCTCCTCTCTCCTATATCTCACCTGTCTCCTCTCTCCTATATCTCTCCTGTCTCCTCTCTCCTATATCTCACCTGTCTCCTCTCTCCTATATCTCACCTGTCTCCTCTCTCCTATATCTCACCTGTCTCCTCTCCTATATCTCACCTGTCTCCTCTCTCCTATATCTCTCCTGTCTCCTCTCTCCTATATCTCACCTGTCTCCTCTCCTATATCTCTCCTGTCTCCTCTCTCCTATATCTCACCTGTCTCCTCTCTCCTATATCTCACCTGTCTCCTCTCCTATATCTCACCTGTCTCCTCTCTCCTATATCTCACCTGTCTCCTCTCCTATATCTCTCCTGTCTCCTCTCCTATATCTCTCCTGTCTCCTCTCTCCTATATCTCTCCTGTCTCCTCTCTCCTATATCTCTCCTGTCTCCTCTCTCCTATATCTCTCCTGTCTCCTCTCTCCTATATCTCTCCTGTCTCCTCTCTCCTATATCTCTCCTGTCTCCTCTCTCCTATATCTCACCTGTCTCCTCTCTCCTATATCTCACCTGTCTCCTCTCTCCTATATCTCACCTGTCTCCTCTCCTATATCTCTCCTGTCTCCTCTCTCCTATATCTCTCCTGTCTCCTCTCTCCTATATCTCTCCTGTCTCCTCTCTCCTATATCTCTCCTGTCTCCTCTCTCCTATATCTCACCTGTCTCCTCTCTCCTATATCTCACCTGTCTCCTCTCTCCTATATCTCACCTGTCTCCTCTCCTATATCTCACCTGTCTCCTCTCTCCTATATCTCACCCGTCTCCTCTCTCCTATATCTCACCTGTCTCCTCTCTCCTATATCTCACCTGTCTCCTCTCCTATATCTCACCTGTCTCCTCTCTCCTATATCTCACCTGTCTCCTCTCTCCTATATATCTCCTGTCTCCTCTCTCCTATATCTCTCCTGTCTCCTCTCTCCTATATCTCTCCTGTCTCCTCTCTCCTATATCTCACCTGTCTCCTCTCTCCTATATCTCTCCTGTCTCCTCTCCTATATCTCACCTGTCTCCTCTCTCCTATATCTCTCCTGTCTCCTCTCTCCTATATCTCACCTGTCTCCTCTCTCCTATATCTCTCCTGTCTCCTCTCTCCTATATCTCTCCTGTCTCCTCTCTCCTATATCTCACCTGTGTGTCATCTCCCCCAGGGTCCTGGTCCTAGACAAGGGGGAGATGGCTGAGTTTGACTCGCCCTCCAGCCTCGTCTCCAAAAGAGGAATCTTCTACAAGATGGCCAAAGACTCTGGGCTGGTCTGACCTCTGACCCAGGAGGTCTGGCAGATCCCTCCCTCCTCCCCTCTCCTCCTTTCCTACCGTCAGTGGGAGGAACTGATGCACTAACGGAGAGAGAGAGAGATACGAGGGAACTCTAAGGCTATGGAATGGTTTGATAGTGTTTTGTTAAAGCGAGCAAGTTAATTATTTTTGGAAAAGGGTTTTGTCTCCCCCTACAGGCTGCACCTCACACTGCAACCGACCTACACACCTCCACACTCCGTACAGACCAGTTTCACTCTACCCCCCCCCCTACACACCAGTCTCTCACTCTACAGATGTTTCACTCCTACTGAATCCTACCGGTACCAAATCACAACTGACATCACTGAATCCTACCAGTACCAAATCACAACTGACATCACTGAATCCTACCGGTTCCAAATCACAACTGACATCACTGAATCCTACCAGTACCAAATCACAACTGACATCACTGAATCCTACCGGTACCAAATCACAACTGACATCACTGAATCCTACCAGTACCAAATCACAACTGACATCACTGAATCCTACCGGTACCAAATCACAACTGACATCACTGAATCCTACCGGTACCAAATCACAACTGACATCACTGAATCCTAACGGTACCAAATCACAACTGACATGAAAAACACTTCCTCTTTCAGGGGGTCGTCGGCTGTGTCCAACTCGCTCTTGCTTTGTTTCCGTTTAGTTGTGCTCTTGTGTAGCCGAGTTGGGAGACCCAGAACAGGGGGGACCCCGGCAGTGAAGAGGACGTGTCGTCACATGTTGTCCCCTGGGCCCCCGGGCCCCCCAGAACAGGGGGGACCCCGACAGTGAAGAGGACGTATCATCACATGTCCTCCGCTGGGCCCCTGGCGTCCTCAGCCGGGAGGAGGAGAGCATGTCCCTTCAGAGACAGAAGGACCGTCTCCATAGTGTTAAGGTGGTCGACACATCCTGCTGCCTCTTGTAGACAAATCATCCTGAGTCACTGGGGGTGTGGTGCTACCAGGAGGTCACCAGGAGGTCACCAGGAGGTCACCAGGAGGTCACCAGGCCCATCCTTTCTTGCTCCTCAAAAAGCTCACTGTTCAGGTGTTGGACCGGTAAGAGTTTCCATGCAGGTGTGTGTAGTGTGGGACCGGTAAGAGTTTCCATGCAGGTGTGTGTAGTGTGGGACCGGTAAGGCAAATTCACCTTTCGAGTGGTGTATTGGATGATCTGCGAAAAAGGCAGCCGGACCCGGTAGACGAGCTCAAAGTGCTGCGAGTGCGTGACGGCCCGTGCGATGCTTAAGAGGTTAAAGTTGCTTTATTTCATTGAATGTATCAACGTCATAGTTGCCACTTATTCTACTAGTGTCTCTCTTCTGGCTCAACCGCTAAGGCCGGTCTGCTGCGACGAGAGGAAGACGTGAGCGAACCGAAACACCTCACTGACGAGGCTCATCTGACCACAGCCTTGTTCACAGACCATCTGCTCCTCTGGTACAGTTTACTGCCTGTAGGGGTAGGGCTCCTCTGGTTGGGGCTCCTCTGGTTGGGGCTCCTCTGGTACAGTTCAGTTTACAGGAGAGCGGCTCTAGTTGGTGCCCAGCAACAGTCGGCATGTGTTTGTTTGTTTTTTTATCGTAAATTTGGCACTTTATTGATCTGTTCATACTAGGTTTTGATTAGGTAGAGGATGCCCTCACCTGAGGACTACTAGGGAGCTAAGGGATTTCGCCTGTAGTTTCGGTGTTCTGTAAATCCTCATGGATACTCTGTGAAAAATGGTACTTAAAATGTACAAATGTACTTACTGCACTGGCAGATTATCTGGCTTGTTTCAGGATGATGCAACTCGTTTTAAGAAATTTTCTCCAAATGAGTAAGATTATCTTAAAACAAGTTTCTCTGGACCCGGAAGGCCGGCAGACAATAGCGAACGTCCCTAACTGACTGTCTGACTGACTCCTTGTTGAAACAGGCATGTTGTGGCTGCGTCCAGAAGAACTAGGCTCGTCTTGTTTCTTGTTTGGAGAAAATTTCCTGAAACAAGCAGAATAATCAGCCAGTGCAGGAAGCATCATAACAAGATGACATCATAACTTGGAATAAGCACCAAGAGGGCTGGATACAGAATAAAGGTGCTTGCTAAGCGTGCCGTGTGCTCTGACTCTGCGGTTCAGACGGAGCACCGCTACATGTACTGGACTTTGTTACTTTACATCCACTCATAAGCTGTTTCCCCCCCAAGTACATAGCATTACCAACGAAAACGTTGAGGCATGATTCATAGCCTGCCTACAGCTTTAGGGTGTATCTGACATGTGTTCTACGCCACAGTGATATACAACCCCACGCCGCTGCCACGCTGCGTGCTCTCCATCATGTCTACGCTTTGTGTTACTCTCGTCTCATCAGGTCAGTAGGTCAGTGTTAAGAGTTCTAGATAGTTCTGTGAGCAAGCCGCCATTTTGGCTCTGGAACTCCTGAGTCACAGACACACAGCTGTTTTTCAACCAGACCGGTTCTGTCCTGGGTTTATTTGGGGGCCATGGCTATTATTATTATTATTCTTTTTCCATATAGACCCGGCAGAACATATCACAGGAGAGACCCATGGGGCCTGCATACCCAGAATGCCTTGCAGGCTTAAGATCGAGCACCTCTCTGGATGCTTTCACCACATGCTACAGTCATAGAACCTCTTCGATTGTGATTGTACTATACCTAGACACTTAGTTAATAACAATGAGCTACCGTTAACTAATTGCTAACTTAATGGCCCATCTGTCTCAAACTGTTCCCTTTAATCAGCTGGTCAGCACTAGAAACATATGATTGAAGCCAAGTGGCTATCTAGCGAGCTACTAGCATGCTACTGAGATACACTGAGTTGACTGTAGTTAGCAACAGCCAAGATACATAGCATGCTAGTCACTAACTAGCTAACGTTACCACTTCCAACACTGTGTTGTATCAAATGGAACATTAGATCAAATAACATTTTATTTGGCTACTTCAAATCATTGAACGTACACAGAGAGAGAGGGAGAACATTAAATGTTAAACACAACATTAAACACAAGTTTTGTGTTTGCAAAAACAATTCAAATGTAAGTTTGCCTGAGGACTGCGCCGCTGTGAGCTGCCCTAGGGTTGGTTTAAAGGCTTAGTTAGCAGCTAGTTTAGGTTGTTACTGTGACGTGTGCATACAGGGAGGCATGGTAGGGGATGAGAAGCATGGAAAACGCATTGGTGTGTTGGACATCCATCTTCACCAGTCTCCTGGTCATCAGATCAAAACTCCCACGACCAATCTAAGGTGCTTTTTTGGCGGAAATAAGGCTGCGATGTTAGTTCCTTCTGCTGTTTTCACAGCATGTCTCCTCTGTAAACGAATGCCGCTGGTGGGAGAGGCTCTCGCACATAAACACAGAGAAACAGTGTGACTCGCGAAAGGAGTTTTCACTCTAGCTTCTAAAATTCTTACGGTTTGTAAACCGTGAAATTTTTGCGTGATTAGCAGCAGCTGGGTAAAAGATTATGGTAGATTGTAATCTTTACTCAGTTCTAACAGTTTGAGACCCACAAGAGACAAGACAACTCTGTGTAATTATATCCTTTATTTTCAGATGGGCCATTAACACATTGAGTGCCACGCCCCTTTGACCAGATAACCCCTTCCGTGCCAGCGCTTTAGTCAATGGGAGGTCGGGGATATTTTTGCGAACGTCTAAACTATATCTTAAATTATGGCTATGTGTCTAAAACACCCCTCGCTTATCAATGACTTGCTTGCAGTCAACATGTACGAAACTGATTGTTTTTTCATTGGTACATTTCCGTTTGATACCGTTTTGAATACGAGTATAGTTTCGGAGAGTTCTAGTAATTTCAGAGAAATTCCGCGATAATAGCCCTTTAGTGGAATACACAAAACACGTTGTAATTTTTCGGCTGATTTATGTATAGTTTTCAAATAAACGCTAGATTATCGATAGTATATGTGTACTGTGAAAAATCTATTATCCATGACCTGGTCAGCGCTAACGTCATACACACACACAGACACGTTGTGATTGCTATGAAAAAAACATCTGATTAACCCAATACTGGTCAAATAGAGTCCTTACCTCACATCAGATGTTCTGCAAAAAGATTAATCCAATTCCTGATCGCCATTCCAAATATTGATCGCGTTTATTGATCCAACGTTATAGTCCGAAACACATAATCGACGCTGCTCTGAGGGTCCTCAGTCAATCTGGTAACACGATACTGCTTGCCAGAGATGGGAAAACTCCGGACCGGACTTTTTTTCTGATGCACATGGCCCAATCCAATGATGTGCATTACCATCCGGGAGACGATAGGCGGCGATATTTGCCCTTTTGCAAGCTCAGACCCATTCACAATGATAACGTCGGGCTGGATGGATGAAAAATGAATGGATATCGCTAATAAAAGAAATAACAATTAAATAACGAGACTTCTCGTCATTGGCACTCAACGCATGGCGAGTTAGGACGACTAATCTTGTCGTTGGCCACGAGAAATCTCGTTATTACATGCCATGCGTTGAGTGCCAATGACGAGAAGTCTCGTTATTTAATCGTTATTGCTTTTATTAGCGATATCCATAAATGTTTCATCAATCTAGCCTCACGTTACCATTGGGACTGTCTATGAGCTCGAATAGGGAAAATACCGCCCCCTATCCTCTCCTGGGTGGTAATGCACCCATTGGATTGGACTCAATAAAAATGTATGGAAAAAATGTATCCGGATTCCACATTTTACTTCTCAGGCATGTAACCCGAGCCGATCGGATTCATTGTGGACCCTCAGAACAGCGTGGAATATGTGTTTCGAGTACCTAACATTGGATCAATAAATGCGATCGATATTTGTAATGGCGATCAGGAATTGGAATAATCTTTTTGCAGAACATCTGATGTGAGGTAAGGAATCTATGTTACCAGTCTTGGGGTAATCAGATGTATTTTTCACATATATCTCAACGTGTCTGTGTGTGTGCGTGTATGACGTTAGCGCTGACCAGGAAATAGATAATCGATTTTTCAGTCCGCTTCTCTAGCGTGCATAAGTACACATATACTATCGATAATCTAGCGTTTATTTGAAAACGATTCATAAATAGGCCGAAAAATGACAACGTGTTTTGTGTATTCCACTAAAGAGCTATTATCACAGAATATAAATTTTTTTCTGGAAATCTTCAAAAACGTCAGTTTTTCAAAACGGTATGAAACGGAAATGTACAGATGAAAAAACAATCCGTTTTTCATACATGTTGACTGCAAGCAAGTCATTGATAAGCGATGGGCGTATTAGACACATTGTTATTAGCTATGTGTGTAGGTCTGGTGCCATCAGAGTCAAAGAGGGTTCATGACCGTAGTAGTAGTGTGCATGCTGCTCTGGGTCTGCAGGCCAGTCAACATGTTACCGCCTGCATCACAACGTACTACCTGTCATTGTTTATTGGTTGTTGGTATTACTGTATATAAATCAGAAAGATGCAACTTTTGGTTTGTCTCGAGTGAATCACAGAGCATAATGATTGCAAACCATTTGGAGATGGGGATGCAATGGGGGTGCATAACTGTGCTGTTACGTTATTATTATTCTGTAATTATTTGTTATTTGTATACACGCACTAGTTTTAAAGTGGCTTAAGTTTTCGTAAAATGAACCCAACTGATGAATAAAAATAAGTTTTCTTTTTTGTTAACCAGCTGTGAAGGAATTTATTTTGCCATTGAATTGTTCAAACTACTGTTTTATTCATGTTCATGTTTACTCACCATTACCGTATTGTCCCAAATATAAGACCACAACTATTTGCCACAAAGTACACCCTGAAAAAGTATTTTATTTCTGCTCCAGAGGTGAAGACAGGTGTGGAGCGTGGAACCAGATCTTCATGATCAGTGTTTTATTTATTAGTAAGACACATGGTGCATTTATATATAGTTTTATTAGTAAGACACACGGTGCATTTATATATAGTTTTATTAGTAAGACACAGTGCATTTATATATAGTTTTATTAGTAAGACACAGTGCATTTATATATAGTTTTATTAGTAAGATACACAGTGCATTTATATATAGTTTTATTAGTAAGACACAGTGCATTTATATATAGTTTTATTAGTAAGACACACAGTGCATTTATATATAGTTTTATTAGTAAGACACAGTGCATTTATATATAGTTTTATTAGTAAGACTGCATTTATATATAGTTTTATTAGTAAGACACACGGTGCATTTATATATAGTTTTATTAGTAAGACACAGTGCATTTATATATAGTTTTATTAGTAAGACAGTGCATTTATATATAGTTTTATTAGTAAGACACACAGTGCATTTATATATAGTTTTATTAGTAAGACACACGGTGCATTTATATATAGTTTTATTAGTAAGACACACAGTGCATTTATATATAGTTTTATTAGTAAGACACACAGTGCATTTATATATAGTTTTATTAGTAAGACACACAGTGCATTTATATATAGTTTTATTAGTAAGACACATGGTGCATTTATATATAGTTTTATTAGTAAGACACATGGTGCATTTATATATAGTTTTATTAGTAAGACACAGTGCATTTATATATAGTTTTATTAGTAAGACACACAGTGCATTTATATATAGTTTTATTAGTAAGACACAGTGCATTTATATATAGTTTTATTAGTAAGACACACAGTGCATTTATATATAGTTTTATTAGTAAGACACACAGTGCATTTATATATAGTTTTATTAGTAAGACACATGGTGCATTTATATATAGTTTTATTAGTAAGACACAGTGCATTTATATATAGTTTTATTAGTAAGACACGGTGCATTTATATATAGTTTTATTAGTAAGACACACAGTGCATTTATATATAGTTTTATTAGTAAGACACACGGTGCATTTATATATAGTTTTATTAGTAAGACTGCATTTATATATAGTTTTATTAGTAAGACACACACTGCATTTATATATAGTTTTATTAGTAAGACACACGGTGCATTTATATATAGTTTTATTAGTAAGACACATGGTGCATTTATATATAGTTTTATTAGTAAGACACATGGTGCATTTATATATAGTTTTATTAGTAAGACACATGGTGCATTTATATATAGTTTTATTAGTAAGACACAGTGCATTTATATATAGTTTTATTAGTAAGACACACAGTGCATTTATATATAGTTTTATTAGTAAGACACAGTGCATTTATATATAGTTTTATTAGTAAGACACACAGTGCATTTATATATAGTTTTATTAGTAAGACACACAGTGCATTTATATATAGTTTTATTAGTAAGACACATGGTGCATTTATATATAGTTTTATTAGTAAGACACAGTGCATTTATATATAGTTTTATTAGTAAGACACGGTGCATTTATATATAGTTTTATTAGTAAGACACACAGTGCATTTATATATAGTTTTATTAGTAAGACACACGGTGCATTTATATATAGTTTTATTAGTAAGACTGCATTTATATATAGTTTTATTAGTAAGACACACACTGCATTTATATATAGTTTTATTAGTAAGACACACGGTGCATTTATATATAGTTTTATTAGTAAGACACATGGTGCATTTATATATAGTTTTATTAGTAAGACACATGGTGCATTTATATATAGTTTTATTAGTAAGACACACAGTGCATTTATATATAGTTTTATTAGTAAGACACACTGCATTTATATATAGTTTTATTAGTAAGACACGGTGCATTTATATATAGTTTTATTAGTAAGACACATGGTGCATTTATATATAGTTTTATTAGTAAGACACATGGTGCATTTATATATAGTTTTATTAGTAAGACACAGTGCATTTATATATAGTTTTATTAGTAAGACACACAGTGCATTTATATATAGTTTTATTAGTAAGACACAGTGCATTTATATATAGTTTTATTAGTAAGACACGGTGCATTTATATATAGTTTTATTAGTAAGACACACAGTGCATTTATATATAGTTTTATTAGTAAGACACACAGTGCATTTATATATAGTTTTATTAGTAAGACACACGGTGCATTTATATATAGTTTTATTAGTAAGACACACGGTGCATTTATATATAGTTTTATTAGTAAGACACATGGTGCATTTATATATAGTTTTATTAGTAAGACACACAGTGCATTTATATATAGTTTTATTAGTAAGACACACGGTGCATTTATATATAGTTTTATTAGTAAGACACAGTGCATTTATATATAGTTTTATTAGTAAGACATGGTGCATTTATATATAGTTTTATTAGTAAGACACAGTGCATTTATATATAGTTTTATTAGTAAGACACAGTGCATTTATATATAGTTTTATTAGTAAGACACAGTGCATTTATATATAGTTTTATTAGTAAGACACAGTGCATTTATATATAGTTTTATTAGTAAGACACAGTGCATTTATATATAGTTTTATTAGTAAGACACACAGTGCATTTATATATAGTTTTATTAGTAAGACACATGGTGCATTTATATATAGTTTTATTAGTAAGACACACAGTGCATTTATATATAGTTTTATTAGTAAGATACACAGTGCATTTATATATAGTTTTATTAGTAAGACACACAGTGCATTTATATATAGTTTTATTAGTAAGACACACAGTGCATTTATATATAGTTTTATTAGTAAGACACATGGTGCATTTATATATAGTTTTATTAGTAAGACACATGGTGCATTTATATATAGTTTTATTAGTAAGACACACAGTGCATTTATATATAGTTTTATTAGTAAGACACATGGTGCATTTATATATAGTTTTATTAGTAAGACACAGTGCATTTATATATAGTTGGTCGGGGGTCAAGGACTACAGCCCCCTCAGCATCGACGGGGCACCAGTTGAGAGAGTGAACAGTTTCAAGTACCTCGGAGCCCACATATCCGAGGACTTGACATGGACCACACACATTGACAGTGTTGTGAAGAAGGCACGACAACGCCTCTACTTCCTCAGGCGCCTAAGGAAGTTCCAAGTCAGTCAGAAGATCCTTAGGAACTTCTACTCATGTACAATAGAGAGCATCCTGACCGGCAACATCACCTCCTGGTTTGGGAATAGCACTGCACAAGACCGTAGCAGACTACAAAGAGTGACACGTTCAGCCGAACGCACAATTAGAGGGGGGCTTCCCACCCTCCAGAACATTTACAACAAGCGGTGCAAGGGGAAGGCTAAGAGAATTATTAAGGACTCGAGCCACCCGAACAACTGCCTCTTTGAACTGCTGCCGTCAGGCAAGCGATACCGGAGTCTTATGGCGAGCACAGAAAGACTCAGAAGGAGCTTCTATCCCCAGGCCATCAGGCTGCTAAACGAACAATAATCGCTAAACGAACAATAATCACTATGCAACAACCATCAAATGCACACAGCACACACACCCACACGCACACACTCACTCAAACAAACAACACACTGCAGCACCCACTCTCCACACTTTAGATCACACAAACACACTTACACTTTATATTTATTGATAAAGGATTTGCACTACAACTCGTACACCTACTGTGAATTGTACCTAAACTGCACCTCGTCCATTTATGCCTTGCACTATATAGTATTGTATATTAGTACACTGCACAGTATTGTATATTGTATGGTAACTACGTCTACGAACATTGTACATATGTCTAAACTGAACACTGTGACCTCTTTTTTTACTTCTAATTTTTACTATGTCTTTATTTCATACTTATCTTGTCATGCACAGTCTCTGGAGCGCAACAGTAAGAAGCATTTTGTACAAAAGTATTCTGTACTTCTGTATGACAACTATTAAAGAAACTTGAAACTTGAACTAGTTTTATTAGTAAGACACACGGTGCATTTATATATAGTTTTATTAGTAAGACACACAGTGCATTTATATATAGTTTTATTAGTAAGACACAGTGCATTTATATATAGTTTTATTAGTAAGACACACAGTGCATTTATATATAGTTTTATTAGTAAGACACAGTGCATTTATATATAGTTTTATTAGTAAGACACACGGTGCATTTATATATAGTTTTATTAGTAAGACACACAGTGCATTTATATATAGTTTTATTAGTAAGACACACAGTGCATTTATATATAGTTTTATTAGTAAGACACACAGTGCATTTATATATAGTTTTATTAGTAAGACACACGGTGCATTTATATATAGTTTTATTAGTAAGACACAGTGCATTTATATATAGTTTTATTAGTAAGACACACAGTGCATTTATATATAGTTTTATTAGTAAGACACACTGCATTTATATATAGTTTTATTAGTAAGACACACAGTGCATTTATATATAGTTTTATTAGTAAGACACATGGTGCATTTATATAGTTTTATTAGTAAGACACACAGTGCATTTATATATAGTTTTATTAGTAAGACACACAGTGCATTTATATATAGTTTTATTAGTAAGACACACAGTGCATTTATATATAGTTTTATTAGTAAGACACATGGTGCATTTATATATAGTTTTATTAGTAAGACACAGTGCATTTATATATAGTTTTATTAGTAAGACACACGGTGCATTTATATATAGTTTTATTAGTAAGACACACTGCATTTATATATAGTTTTATTAGTAAGACACACAGTGCATTTATATATAGTTTTATTAGTAAGACACAGTGCATTTATATATAGTTTTATTAGTAAGACACACAGTGCATTTATATATAGTTTTATTAGTAAGACACATGGTGCATTTATATATAGTTTTATTAGTAAGACACACAGTGCATTTATATATAGTTTTATTAGTAAGACACACACTGCATTTATATATAGTTTTATTAGTAAGACACGGTGCATTTATATATAGTTTTATTAGTAAGACACAGTGCATTTATATATAGTTTTATTAGTAAGACACATGGTGCATTTATATATAGTTTTATTAGTAAGACACACAGTGCATTTATATATAGTTTTATTAGTAAGACACACAGTGCATTTATATATAGTTTTATTAGTAAGACACACAGTGCATTTATATATAGTTTTATTAGTAAGACACACAGTGCATTTATATATAGTTTTATTAGTAAGACACACAGTGCATTTATATATAGTTTTATTAGTAAGACACACAGTGCATTTATATATAGTTTTATTAGTAAGACACGGTGCATTTATATATAGTTTTATTAGTAAGACACACAGTGCATTTATATATAGTTTTATTAGTAAGACACACAGTGCATTTATATATAGTTTTATTAGTAAGACACGGTGCATTTATATATAGTTTTATTAGTAAGACAGTGCATTTATATATAGTTTTATTAGTAAGACACGGTGCATTTATATATAGTTTTATTAGTAAGACACACTGCATTTATATATAGTTTTATTAGTAAGACACACAGTGCATTTATATATAGTTTTATTAGTAAGACACAGTGCATTTATATATAGTTTTATTAGTAAGACACACAGTGCATTTATATATAGTTTTATTAGTAAGACACATGGTGCATTTATATATAGTTTTATTAGTAAGACACAGTGCATTTATATATAGTTTTATTAGTAAGACACAGTGCATTTATATATAGTTTTATTAGTAAGACACACTGCATTTATATATAGTTTTATTAGTAAGACACACGGTGCATTTATATATAGTTTTATTAGTAAGACACAGTGCATTTATATATAGTTTTATTAGTAAGACACACGGTGCATTTATATATAGTTTTATTAGTAAGACACACAGTGCATTTATATATAGTTTTATTAGTAAGACACATGGTGCATTTATATATAGTTTTATTAGTAAGACACACAGTGCATTTATATATAGTTTTATTAGTAAGACACACTGCATTTATATATAGTTTTATTAGTAAGACACGTGCATTTATATATAGTTTTATTAGTAAGACACGGTGCATTTATATATAGTTTTATTAGTAAGACACAGTGCATTTATATATAGTTTTATTAGTAAGACACACAGTGCATTTATATATAGTTTTATTAGTAAGACACACAGTGCATTTATATATAGTTTTATTAGTAAGACACAGTGCATTTATATATAGTTTTATTAGTAAGACACACAGTGCATTTATATATAGTTTTATTAGTAAGACACACAGTGCATTTATATATAGTTTTATTAGTAAGACACACAGTGCATTTATATATAGTTTTATTAGTAAGACACAGTGCATTTATATATAGTTTTATTAGTAAGACACACAGTGCATTTATATATAGTTTTATTAGTAAGACACACAGTGCATTTATATATAGTTTTATTAGTAAGACACAGTGCATTTATATATAGTTTTATTAGTAAGACACACAGTGCATTTATATATAGTTTTATTAGTAAGACACACTGCATTTATATATAGTTTTATTAGTAAGACACACAGTGCATTTATATATAGTTTTATTAGTAAGACACATGGTGCATTTATATAGTTTTATTAGTAAGACACACAGTGCATTTATATATAGTTTTATTAGTAAGACACACAGTGCATTTATATATAGTTTTATTAGTAAGACACACAGTGCATTTATATATAGTTTTATTAGTAAGACACATGGTGCATTTATATATAGTTTTATTAGTAAGACACAGTGCATTTATATATAGTTTTATTAGTAAGACACACAGTGCATTTATATATAGTTTTATTAGTAAGACACACTGCATTTATATATAGTTTTATTAGTAAGACACACGGTGCATTTATATATAGTTTTATTAGTAAGACACAGTGCATTTATATATAGTTTTATTAGTAAGACACACAGTGCATTTATATATAGTTTTATTAGTAAGACACATGGTGCATTTATATATAGTTTTATTAGTAAGACACACAGTGCATTTATATATAGTTTTATTAGTAAGACACACACTGCATTTATATATAGTTTTATTAGTAAGACACGGTGCATTTATATATAGTTTTATTAGTAAGACACAGTGCATTTATATATAGTTTTATTAGTAAGACACATGGTGCATTTATATATAGTTTTATTAGTAAGACACACAGTGCATTTATATATAGTTTTATTAGTAAGACACACAGTGCATTTATATATAGTTTTATTAGTAAGACACACAGTGCATTTATATATAGTTTTATTAGTAAGACACACAGTGCATTTATATATAGTTTTATTAGTAAGACACACAGTGCATTTATATATAGTTTTATTAGTAAGACACACAGTGCATTTATATATAGTTTTATTAGTAAGACACGGTGCATTTATATATAGTTTTATTAGTAAGACAGTGCATTTATATATAGTTTTATTAGTAAGACACGGTGCATTTATATATAGTTTTATTAGTAAGACACACTGCATTTATATATAGTTTTATTAGTAAGACACACGGTGCATTTATATATAGTTTTATTAGTAAGACACAGTGCATTTATATATAGTTTTATTAGTAAGACACACAGTGCATTTATATATAGTTTTATTAGTAAGACACATGGTGCATTTATATATAGTGTTATTAGTAAGACACAGTGCATTTATATATAGTTTTATTAGTAAGACACACAGTGCATTTATATATAGTTTTATTAGTAAGACACACTGCATTTATATATAGTTTTATTAGTAAGACACACGGTGCATTTATATATAGTTTTATTAGTAAGACACAGTGCATTTATATATAGTTTTATTAGTAAGACACACAGTGCATTTATATATAGTTTTATTAGTAAGACACATGGTGCATTTATATATAGTTTTATTAGTAAGACACACAGTGCATTTATATATAGTTTTATTATTAAGACACACACTGCATTTATATATAGTTTTATTAGTAAGACACGGTGCATTTATATATAGTTTTATTAGTAAGACACGGTGCATTTATATATAGTTTTATTAGTAAGACACAGTGCATTTATATATAGTTTTATTAGTAAGACACACAGTGCATTTATATATAGTTTTATTAGTAAGACACACAGTGCATTTATATATAGTTTTATTAGTAAGACACAGTGCATTTATATATAGTTTTATTAGTAAGACACACAGTGCATTTATATATAGTTTTATTAGTAAGACACACAGTGCATTTATATATAGTTTTATTAGTAAGACACAGTGCATTTATATATAGTTTTATTAGTAAGACACGGTGCATTTATATATAGTTTTATTAGTAAGACACACTGCATTTATATATAGTTTTATTAGTAAGACACACGGTGCATTTATATATAGTTTTATTAGTAAGACACAGTGCATTTATATATAGTTTTATTAGTAAGACACACAGTGCATTTATATATAGTTTTATTAGTAAGACACAGTGCATTTATATATAGTTTTATTAGTAAGACACACAGTGCATTTATATATAGTTTTATTAGTAAGACACACAGTGCATTTATATATAGTTTTATTAGTAAGACACACAGTGCATTTATATATAGTTTTATTAGTAAGACACACAGTGCATTTATATATAGTTTTATTAGTAAGACACAGTGCATTTATATATAGTTTTATTAGTAAGACACACAGTGCGTTTATATATAGTTTTATTAGTAAGACACACTGCATTTATATATAGTTTTATTAGTAAGACACACGGTGCATTTATATATAGTTTTATTAGTAAGACACAGTGCATTTATATATAGTTTTATTAGTAAGACACACAGTGCATTTATATATAGTTTTATTAGTAAGACACATGGTGCATTTATATATAGTTGTATTAGTAAGACACACAGTGCATTTATATATAGTTTTATTAGTAAGACACACACTGCATTTATATATAGTTTTATTAGTAAGACACGGTGCATTTATATATAGTTTTATTAGTAAGACACGGTGCATTTATATATAGTTTTATTAGTAAGACACAGTGCATTTATATATAGTTTTATTAGTAAGACACACAGTGCATTTATATATAGTTTTATTAGTAAGACACACAGTGCATTTATATATAGTTTTATTAGTAAGACACAGTGCATTTATATATAGTTTTATTAGTAAGACACACAGTGCATTTATATATAGTTTTATTAGTAAGACACAGTGCATTTATATATAGTTTTATTAGTAAGACACACAGTGCATTTATATATAGTTTTATTAGTAAGACACGGTGCATTTATATATAGTTTTATTAGTAAGACACACTGCATTTATATATAGTTTTATTAGTAAGACACACGGTGCATTTATATATAGTTTTATTAGTAAGACACAGTGCATTTATATATAGTTTTATTAGTAAGACACACAGTGCATTTATATATAGTTTTATTAGTAAGACACATGGTGCATTTATATATAGTTTTATTAGTAAGACACACAGTGCATTTATATATAGTTTTATTAGTAAGACACACAGTGCATTTATATATAGTTTTATTAGTAAGACACACAGTGCATTTATATATAGTTTTATTAGTAAGACACACATTGCATTTATATATAGTTTTATTAGTAAGACACACAGTGCATTTATATATAGTTTTATTAGTAAGACACACAGTGCATTTATATATAGTTTTATTAGTAAGACACACAGTGCATTTATATATAGTTTTATTAGTAAGACACGGTGCATTTATATATAGTTTTATTAGTAAGACACACAGTGCATTTATATATAGTTTTATTAGTAAGACACACAGTGCATTTATATATAGTTTTATTAGTAAGACACGGTGCATTTATATATAGTTTTATTAGTAAGACAGTGCATTTATATATAGTTTTATTAGTAAGACACGGTGCATTTATATATAGTTTTATTAGTAAGACACACAGTGCATTTATATATAGTTTTATTAGTAAGACACACAGTGCATTTATATATAGTTTTATTAGTAAGACACACAGTGCATTTATATATAGTTTTATTAGTAAGACACACAGTGCATTTATATATAGTTTTATTAGTAAGACACGGTGCATTTATATATAGTTTTATTAGTAAGATACACAGTGCATTTATATATAGTTTTATTAGTAAGACACAGTGCATTTATATATAGTTTTATTAGTAAGACTGCATTTATATATAGTTTTATTAGTAAGACACAGTGCATTTATATATAGTTTTATTAGTAAGACACAGTGCATTTATATATAGTTTTATTAGTAAGACTGCATTTATATATAGTTTTATTAGTAAGACACATGGTGCATTTATATATAGTTTTATTAGTAAGACACAGTGCATTTATATATAGTTTTATTAGTAAGACACAGTGCATTTATATATAGTTTTATTAGTAAGACACGGTGCATTTATATATAGTTTTATTAGTAAGACACACGGTGCATTTATATATAGTTTTATTAGTAAGACACACAGTGCATTTATATATAGTTTTATTAGTAAGACACACAGTGCATTTATATATAGTTTTATTAGTAAGACACAGTGCATTTATATATAGTTTTATTAGTAAGACACACAGTGCATTTATATATAGTTTTATTAGTAAGACACACAGTGCATTTATATATAGTTTTATTAGTAAGACACAGTGCATTTATATATAGTTTTATTAGTAAGACACGGTGCATTTATATATAGTTTTATTAGTAAGACACACTGCATTTATATATAGTTTTATTAGTAAGACACACGGTGCATTTATATATAGTTTTATTAGTAAGACACAGTGCATTTATATATAGTTTTATTAGTAAGACACACAGTGCATTTATATATAGTTTTATTAGTAAGACACAGTGCATTTATATATAGTTTTATTAGTAAGACACACAGTGCATTTATATATAGTTTTATTAGTAAGACACACAGTGCATTTATATATAGTTTTATTAGTAAGACACACAGTGCATTTATATATAGTTTTATTAGTAAGACACACAGTGCATTTATATATAGTTTTATTAGTAAGACACAGTGCATTTATATATAGTTTTATTAGTAAGACACACAGTGCGTTTATATATAGTTTTATTAGTAAGACACACTGCATTTATATATAGTTTTATTAGTAAGACACACGGTGCATTTATATATAGTTTTATTAGTAAGACACAGTGCATTTATATATAGTTTTATTAGTAAGACACACAGTGCATTTATATATAGTTTTATTAGTAAGACACATGGTGCATTTATATATAGTTGTATTAGTAAGACACACAGTGCATTTATATATAGTTTTATTAGTAAGACACACACTGCATTTATATATAGTTTTATTAGTAAGACACGGTGCATTTATATATAGTTTTATTAGTAAGACACGGTGCATTTATATATAGTTTTATTAGTAAGACACAGTGCATTTATATATAGTTTTATTAGTAAGACACACAGTGCATTTATATATAGTTTTATTAGTAAGACACACAGTGCATTTATATATAGTTTTATTAGTAAGACACAGTGCATTTATATATAGTTTTATTAGTAAGACACACAGTGCATTTATATATAGTTTTATTAGTAAGACACAGTGCATTTATATATAGTTTTATTAGTAAGACACACAGTGCATTTATATATAGTTTTATTAGTAAGACACGGTGCATTTATATATAGTTTTATTAGTAAGACACACTGCATTTATATATAGTTTTATTAGTAAGACACACGGTGCATTTATATATAGTTTTATTAGTAAGACACAGTGCATTTATATATAGTTTTATTAGTAAGACACACAGTGCATTTATATATAGTTTTATTAGTAAGACACATGGTGCATTTATATATAGTTTTATTAGTAAGACACACAGTGCATTTATATATAGTTTTATTAGTAAGACACACAGTGCATTTATATATAGTTTTATTAGTAAGACACACAGTGCATTTATATATAGTTTTATTAGTAAGACACACATTGCATTTATATATAGTTTTATTAGTAAGACACACAGTGCATTTATATATAGTTTTATTAGTAAGACACACAGTGCATTTATATATAGTTTTATTAGTAAGACACACAGTGCATTTATATATAGTTTTATTAGTAAGACACGGTGCATTTATATATAGTTTTATTAGTAAGACACACAGTGCATTTATATATAGTTTTATTAGTAAGACACACAGTGCATTTATATATAGTTTTATTAGTAAGACACGGTGCATTTATATATAGTTTTATTAGTAAGACAGTGCATTTATATATAGTTTTATTAGTAAGACACGGTGCATTTATATATAGTTTTATTAGTAAGACACACAGTGCATTTATATATAGTTTTATTAGTAAGACACACAGTGCATTTATATATAGTTTTATTAGTAAGACACACAGTGCATTTATATATAGTTTTATTAGTAAGACACACAGTGCATTTATATATAGTTTTATTAGTAAGACACGGTGCATTTATATATAGTTTTATTAGTAAGATACACAGTGCATTTATATATAGTTTTATTAGTAAGACACAGTGCATTTATATATAGTTTTATTAGTAAGACTGCATTTATATATAGTTTTATTAGTAAGACACAGTGCATTTATATATAGTTTTATTAGTAAGACACAGTGCATTTATATATAGTTTTATTAGTAAGACTGCATTTATATATAGTTTTATTAGTAAGACACATGGTGCATTTATATATAGTTTTATTAGTAAGACACAGTGCATTTATATATAGTTTTATTAGTAAGACACAGTGCATTTATATATAGTTTTATTAGTAAGACACGGTGCATTTATATATAGTTTTATTAGTAAGACACACGGTGCATTTATATATAGTTTTATTAGTAAGACACACAGTGCATTTATATATAGTTTTATTAGTAAGACACACGGTGCATTTATATATAGTTTTATTAGTAAGACACACGGTGCATTTATATATAGTTTTATTAGTAAGACACACAGTGCATTTATATATAGTTTTATTAGTAAGACACACAGTGCATTTATATATAGTTTTATTAGTAAGACACACGGTGCATTTATATATAGTTTTATTAGTAAGACACACAGTGCATTTATATATAGTTTTATTAGTAAGACACGGTGCATTTATATATAGTTTTATTAGTAAGACACAGTGCATTTATATATAGTTTTATTAGTAAGACACAGTGCATTTATATATAGTTTTATTAGTAAGACACACAGTGCATTTATATATAGTTTTATTAGTAAGACACATGGTGCATTTATATATAGTTTTATTAGTAAGACAGTGCATTTATATATAGTTTTATTAGTAAGACACATGGTGCATTTATATATAGTTTTATTAATAAGATACACAGTGCATTTATATATAGTTTTATTAGTAAGACACACAGTGCCTTTATATATAGTTTTATTAGTAAGACACATGGTGCATTTATATATAGTTTTATTAGTAAGACACACAGTGCATTTATATATAGTTTTATTAGTAAGATACACAGTGCATTTATATATAGTTTTATTAGTAAGACACACAGTGCATTTATATATAGTTTTATTAGTAAGACACACAGTGCATTTATATATAGTTTTATTAGTAAGACACATGGTGCATTTATATATAGTTTTATTAGTAAGACACACAGTGCATTTATATATAGTTTTATTAGTAAGACACGGTGCATTTATATATAGTTTTATTAGTAAGATACACAGTGCATTTATATATAGTTTTATTAGTAAGACACACAGTGCATTTATATATAGTTTTATTAGTAAGACACACAGTGCATTTATATATAGTTTTATTAGTAAGACACATGGTGCATTTATATATAGTTTTATTAGTAAGACACACAGTGCATTTATATATAGTTTTATTAGTAAGACACGGTGCATTTATATATAGTTTTATTAGTAAGACACACAGTGCATTTATATATAGTTTTATTAGTAAGACACACACTGCATTTATATATAGTTTTATTAGTAAGACACGGTGCATTTATATATAGTTTTATTAGTAAGACACGGTGCATTTATATATAGTTTTATTAGTAAGACACAGTGCATTTATATATAGTTTTATTAGTAAGACACACAGTGCATTTATATATAGTTTTATTAGTAAGACACACAGTGCATTTATATATAGTTTTATTAGTAAGACACACAGTGCATTTATATATAGTTTTATTAGTAAGACACACAGTCAAATCAAATCAAATTTATTTATAGGGCCCGACAACACACGTTAATGTCCCCATGGGCCGTACAGGTCTTCTTTAAACAAGTCAAGAAGACAACATAACAATAAGTCAAGAACAGAACAAGAACACCATAGGGTCCAAACATTTTTTAGATGAATGCAAATAAATGAAAGAATGCAAGCACTCCCAGACATACCCCACGCGAAGGTAAGGAAAAACTCACTAAAACCTAACAATAGGGAAAAAAAAGCTCCACAGGCAATGTGGAGGAGAGAAACCTTAGAAGGGCCGTTCAAGGGGGGATCTCCCTTCTTAGATGTCGGTGATAGTAGTGTTGCAGACGGACAGTTGGTAAGCATGCACTCATGTGTGTAGTGAAACACAGATGAGTGCATGCAATAGCAACTGTACATTTTGAAAAATTAAAGATATAGCTAAAAGCGATAGCAACTGAACATTTTGAAAGATTAAAGATAGAGTTGATAGCGGATCTATTTGAGGCACAGGGGCGGCGCAAGAGGGTCACGTCCTCCCCGTCTTAGTCACGGGACATTCAACACTCCGGTCGTTGCTCAGGGACAGCCGGAGACAGGGGGAAGGGGGGTGGCGCAGAGAGGGTCGCGAACTCCCCGACATCATCGCGGGACATCCGGCACTCCGGTCACCACTACGAGACCTCCGAAGACAGGGGGGCACGCAGAGGGGGTCGCAATCTCCCGGCTTTCGTCACGGGACGTCCAACACTCCGGTCAACACTCCAGGACAGCAAGTCATAGGAAGACAGGGAGACGGGACAGGCGTTAGACAGCTCATGAGATTGTAGTAGGCGGACATAGCAATAGATACAAGTGGTAGGCATATATGTGAATGGAGTAGATATATGAAGTAAGCGTATTATGTGAATAGAATAGAAGTACTTAACCCAGCAATGAAACCGCGTTGACTGTTAATCTGTTAACAGTCTGTTAATCAGTTGACAGGACCACGGACAGACGGCGGTGAATAACTGATCCAATGCCTCGGAGGTGCATGTAGAGCAGTCACTACAAGCTTGGCCAAGACCCCGAGGCATCCATCACCTTGGTCAGCGCCAGGAGACGGGTACTCAGAGAGAAAGGGGGGGGGGGGGGGGGGGGGGAGAGGGGAAGAGTTAGAGAGTTCCCATGTTTGTGGTGCTGCAAAGGAGCAGACATGTAGTACCCTGTAGTGCCATGTAGTACCCCGTAGTGCCATGTAGTACCCTATAGTACCCCATAGTGCCATGTAGTACCCCGTAGTACCCTGTAGTGCCATGTAGTACCCTGTGGTGCCATGTAGAGCTATGTAAGCCATGTAGTACCCTGTAATGCCATGCAGTACCAAGTAGTACTCTGTGGTACCATGTAGTACCCTGTACCCTAACTAAACTACCCTATAGTAAACTACCCAGTGGTACCATGTAGTACCCTGTACCATAACTAAACTACACAGATTAATCTAAAGGTCAGTCCCCGACCAGGTGAGATCAAGGTAGGTTGAAGGAGAGAGAGAAAAGATGAGTCTTAAGCAGGGATTTAAAAGCTTCGACAGAGCAGGCGCCCCTGATGACGGCAGGTAATTTGTTCCACAGGTAGGGAGCGCGGTAGACAAAGGCTCTGTGGCCGGCGGATTTCTTTTTAACCCTAGGGGTCGATAGAAGCCCCGCATTTTGTGAGCGCAGAGCACGAGCGGGCGAGTATCGGGAGATGAGATCAGATAGATAGAGCGGTGCAAGCCCATTTAAAATTTTGTAGGTGAGGAGTAGCACTTTAAAGTCAGAGCGGGCTTGGATAGGAAGCCAATGTAGGGCGGACAAAACTGGTGTGATGTGATCAAATTTTCTAGTTCTAGTTAGTATCCGTGCAGCCGCATTTTGCACGAGTTGAAGATTTTTGATGCTTGAATTAGGTAAGCCTGAAAAAAGTGCATTACAGTAGTCCAGACGTGATGAGACAAAAGCATGAATCAGGGTTTCAGCATCAGCCAGAGTTAAAATGGGGCGTATTTTTGCGATATTACGAAGATGGAAGAATGCAATTTTGGTGACATTTTTTATATGTGCATTAAATGAGAGGGAGGAATCAAAAATGACTCCGAGGTTTTTTATGGTGGAGCTCTGGGATACATGACAGGTATCAAAGTTGAGGGAGATGTCCTGAAACAGGCCTCTGTGGTTTGGGGGGCCAACAATTAACATCTCAGTTTTATCTGCATTAAGGAGTAGAAAGTTTTGCGACATCCATTTTTTGACGGCAAGCAAGCAGGCCTCAAGGTTTTGTAGTTGGGAGGAATCATTTGGCTTAATAGGTATATATAATTGGGTGTCATCAGCGTAAAAATGAAAGTTTATGCCAAATTTGCGTATGATATCGCCGAGGGGTAGCATGTAAATCGAAAATAGCAAAGGGCCCAGGACAGAGCCTTGTGGGACACCACATTGCACTGGGAGGGTCTCAGATGTTAAATCATTATAGACCACGCAGTGTGTTCTATCAGTTAAATAGGATTTAAACCAAGCTAGTGCGAGACCCCGAATGCCAACATGGTTCTCAAGCCGACCTAGAAGAATCGAGTGATCGATAGTGTCAAAGGCTGCACTGAGATCAAGCAATAAGAGCACAGAGGTGAGGTTTGAGTCAAGAGAGAGCAGTAAGTCATTTGTGACTTTGGTAACCGCCGTTTCGGTGGAGTGTAAGGCTCTAAAGCCAGATTGAAATGATTCATTAAGATTATTGTTTGATAAATGGTCAGTAAGTTGCGTTGCGACGATCCGTTCTAACACTTTGGATAGGAATGGGAGATTGGAGATAGGTCTGTAATTTTTCAAGATTAGAGGGTCGAGGTTCGGTTTTTTAAGTAATGGTTTAATGACGGCTGATTTAAAGGCCAGGGGCACCACGCCAGTAGACAAAGAGGTGTTGAAGATATTGAGTAGGGCAGGGCCTAGAGTTGGGAAGAGTTTTTTATGCATTTATATATATATATATGCATTTATATATAGTTTTATTAGTAAGACACACAGTGCATTTATATATAGTTTTATTAGTAAGACACACAGTGCATTTATATATAGTTTTATTAGTAAGACACGGTGCATTTATATATAGTTTTATTAGTAAGACACACAGTGCATTTATATATAGTTTTATTAGTAAGACACACAGTGCATTTATATATAGTTTTATTAGTAAGACACGGTGCATTTATATATAGTTTTATTAGTAAGACAGTGCATTTATATATAGTTTTATTAGTAAGACACACAGTGCATTTATATATAGTTTTATTAGTAAGACACATGGTGCATTTATATATAGTTTTATTAGTAAGACACACAGTGCATTTATATATAGTTTTATTAGTAAGACACAGTGCATTTATATATAGTTTTATTAGTAAGACACATGGTGCATTTATATATAGTTTTATTAGTAAGACACACAGTGCATTTATATATAGTTTTATTAGTAAGACACACACTGCATTTATATATAGTTTTATTAGTAAGACACGGTGCATTTATATATAGTTTTATTAGTAAGACACGGTGCATTTATATATAGTTTTATTAGTAAGACACAGTGCATTTATATATAGTTTTATTAGTAAGACACGGTGCATTTATATATAGTTTTATTAGTAAGACACACAGTGCATTTATATATAGTTTTATTAGTAAGACACACAGTGCATTTATATATAGTTTTATTAGTAAGACACACAGTGCATTTATATATAGTTTTATTAGTAAGACACACAGTGCATTTATATATAGTTTTATTAGTAAGACACGGTGCATTTATATATAGTTTTATTAGTAAGATACACAGTGCATTTATATATAGTTTTATTAGTAAGACACAGTGCATTTATATATAGTTTTATTAGTAAGACACACAGTGCATTTATATATAGTTTTATTAGTAAGACACGGTGCATTTATATATAGTTTTATTAGTAAGACACATGGTGCATTTATATATAGTTTTATTAGTAAGACACACAGTGCATTTATATATAGTTTTATTAGTAAGACACATGGTGCATTTATATATAGTTTTATTAGTAAGACACACAGTGCATTTATATATAGTTTTATTAGTAAGACACAGTGCATTTATATATAGTTTTATTAGTAAGACACATGGTGCATTTATATATAGTTTTATTAGTAAGACACACAGTGCATTTATATATAGTTTTATTAGTAAGACACACACTGCATTTATATATAGTTTTATTAGTAAGACACGGTGCATTTATATATAGTTTTATTAGTAAGACACGGTGCATTTATATATAGTTTTATTAGTAAGACACAGTGCATTTATATATAGTTTTATTAGTAAGACACGGTGCATTTATATATAGTTTTATTAGTAAGACACACAGTGCATTTATATATAGTTTTATTAGTAAGACACACAGTGCATTTATATATAGTTTTATTAGTAAGACACACAGTGCATTTATATATAGTTTTATTAGTAAGACACACAGTGCATTTATATATAGTTTTATTAGTAAGACACGGTGCATTTATATATAGTTTTATTAGTAAGATACACAGTGCATTTATATATAGTTTTATTAGTAAGACACAGTGCATTTATATATAGTTTTATTAGTAAGACACACAGTGCATTTATATATAGTTTTATTAGTAAGACACGGTGCATTTATATATAGTTTTATTAGTAAGACACATGGTGCATTTATATATAGTTTTATTAGTAAGACACACAGTGCATTTATATATAGTTTTATTAGTAAGACACACAGTGCATTTATATATAGTTTTATTAGTAAGACACACAGTGCATTTATATATAGTTTTATTAGTAAGACACAGTGCATTTATATATAGTTTTATTAGTAAGACTGCATTTATATATAGTTTTATTAGTAAGACACATGGTGCATTTATATAGTTTTATTAGTAAGACACATGGTGCATTTATATATAGTTTTATTAGTAAGACACAGTGCATTTATATATAGTTTTATTAGTAAGACACATGGTGCATTTATATATAGTTTTATTAGTAAGACACACAGTGCATTTATATATAGTTTTATTAGTAAGACACACAGTGCATTTATATATAGTTTTATTAGTAAGACACACAGTGCATTTATATATAGTTTTATTAGTAAGACACACGGTGCATTTATATATAGTTTTATTAGTAAGACACATGGTGCATTTATATATAGTTTTATTAGTAAGACACAGTGCATTTATATATAGTTTTATTAGTAAGACACACAGTGCATTTATATATAGTTTTATTAGTAAGACACACAGTGCATTTATATATAGTTTTATTAGTAAGACACATGGTGCATTTATATATAGTTTTATTAGTAAGACACACAGTGCATTTATATATAGTTTTATTAGTAAGACACACAGTGCATTTATATATAGTTTTATTAGTAAGACACAGTGCATTTATATATAGTTTTATTAGTAAGACTGCATTTATATATAGTTTTATTAGTAAGACACATGGTGCATTTATATATAGTTTTATTAGTAAGACACACGGTGCATTTATATATAGTTGTATTAGTAAGACACATGGTGCATTTATATATAGTTTTATTAGTAAGACACACGGTGCATTTATATATAGTTTTATTAGTAAGACACAGTGCATTTATATATAGTTTTATTAGTAAGACACATGGTGCATTTATATATAGTTTTATTAGTAAGACACACGGTGCATTTATATATAGTTTTATTAGTAAGACACACGGTGCATTTATATATAGTTTTATTAGTAAGACACACGGTGCATTTATATATAGTTTTATTAGTAAGACACAGTGCATTTATATATAGTTTTATTAGTAAGACACACAGTGCATTTATATATAGTTTTATTAGTAAGACACACAGTGCATTTATATATAGTTTTATTAGTAAGACACATGGTGCATTTATATATAGTTTTATTAGTAAGACACACGGTGCATTTATATATAGTTTTATTAGTAAGACACACAGTGCATTTATATATAGTTTTATTAGTAAGACACATGGTGCATTTATATATAGTTTTATTAGTAAGACACACAGTGCATTTATATATAGTTTTATTAGTAAGACACACAGTGCATTTATATATAGTTTTATTAGTAAGACACACGGTGCATTTATATATAGTTTTATTAGTAAGACACAGTGCATTTATATATAGTTTTATTAGTAAGACACACAGTGCATTTATATATAGTTTTATTAGTAAGACACACAGTGCATTTATATATAGTTTTATTAGTAAGACACACAGTGCATTTATATATAGTTTTATTAGTAAGACACACAGTGCATTTATATATAGTTTTCTTAGTAAGACACATGGTGCATTTATATATAGTTTTATTAGTAAGACACATGGTGCATTTATATATAGTTTTATTAGTAAGACACACGGTGCATTTATATATAGTTTTATTAGTAAGACACACAGTGCATTTATATATAGTTTTATTAGTAAGACACAGTGCATTTATATATAGTTTTATTAGTAAGACACATGGTGCATTTATATATAGTTTTATTAGTAAGACACACGGTGCATTTATATATATTTTTATTAGTAAGACACACAGTGCATTTATATATAGTTTTATTAGTAAGACACACAGTGCATTTATATATAGTTTTATTAGTAAGACACACGGTGCATTTATATATAGTTTTATTAGTAAGACACACAGTGCATTTATATATAGTTTTATTAGTAAGACACATGGTGCATTTATATATAGTTTTATTAGTAAGACACACAGTGCATTTATATATAGTTTTATTAGTAAGACACACAGTGCATTTATATATAGTTTTATTAGTAAGACACACAGTGCATTTATATATAGTTTTATTAGTAAGACATGGTGCATTTATATATAGTTTTATTAGTAAGACACAGTGCATTTATATATAGTTTTATTAGTAAGACACAGTGCATTTATATATAGTTTTATTAGTAAGACACATGGTGCATTTATATATAGTTTTATTAGTAAGACACACAGTGCATTTATATATAGTTTTATTAGTAAGACACACGGTGCATTTATATATAGTTTTATTAGTAAGACACATGGTGCATTTATATATAGTTTTATTAGTAAGACACACAGTGCATTTATATATAGTTTTATTAGTAAGACACGGTGCATTTATATATAGTTTTATTAGTAAGACACACGGTGCATTTATATATAGTTTTATTAGTAAGACACAGTGCATTTATATATAGTTTTATTAGTAAGACACACAGTGCATTTATATATAGTTTTATTAGTAAGACACACAGTGCATTTATATATAGTTTTATTAGTAAGACACATGGTGCATTTATATATAGTTTTATTAGTAAGACACACGGTGCATTTATATATAGTTTTATTAGTAAGACACACAGTGCATTTATATATAGTTTTATTAGTAAGACACACAGTGCATTTATATATAGTTTTATTAGTAAGACACATGGTGCATTTATATATAGTTTTATTAGTAAGACACACGGTGCATTTATATATAGTTTTATTAGTAAGACACACAGTGCATTTATATATAGTTTTATTAGTAAGACACACAGTGCATTTATATATAGTTTTATTAGTAAGACACATGGTGCATTTATATATAGTTTTATTAGTAAGACACACGGTGCATTTATATATAGTTTTATTAGTAAGACACACAGTGCATTTATATATAGTTTTATTAGTAAGACACACAGTGCATTTATATATAGTTTTATTAGTAAGACACACAGTGCATTTATATATAGTTTTATTAGTAAGACACATGGTGCATTTATATATAGTTTTATTAGTAAGACACACGGTGCATTTATATATAGTTTTATTAGTAAGACACACAGTGCATTTATATATAGTTTTATTAGTAAGACACATGGTGCATTTATATATAGTTTTATTAGTAAGACACACAGTGCATTTATATATAGTTTTATTAGTAAGACACATGGTGCATTTATATATAGTTTTATTAGTAAGACACAGTGCATTTATATATAGTTTTATTAGTAAGACACACAGTGCATTTATATATAGTTTTATTAGTAAGACACACACTGCATTTATATATAGTTTTATTAGTAAGACACACACTGCATTTATATATAGTTTTATTAGTAAGACACACAGTGCATTTATATATAGTTTTATTAGTAAGACACACGGTGCATTTATATATAGTTTTATTAGTAAGACACACAGTGCATTTATATATAGTTTTATTAGTAAGACACACAGTGCATTTATATATAGTTTTATTAGTAAGACACACAGTGCATTTATATATAGTTGTATTAGTAAGACACAGTGCATTTATATATAGTTTTATTAGTAAGACACACAGTGCATTTATATATAGTTTTATTAGTAAGACACATGGTGCATTTATATATAGTTTTATTAGTAAGACACATGGTGCATTTATATATAGTTTTATTAGTAAGACACGGTGCATTTATATATAGTTTTATTAGTAAGACACACGGTGCATTTATATATAGTTTTATTAGTAAGACACACGGTGCATTTATATATAGTTTTATTAGTAAGACACACAGTGCATTTATATATAGTTTTATTAGTAAGACACACGGTGCATTTATATATAGTTTTATTAGTAAGACACACGGTGCATTTATATATAGTTTTATTAGTAAGACACACAGTGCATTTATATATAGTTTTATTAGTAAGACACACAGTGCATTTATATATAGTTTTATTAGTAAGACACATGGTGCATTTATATATAGTTTTATTAGTAAGACACACAGTGCATTTATATATAGTTTTATTAGTAAGACACACAGTGCATTTATATATAGTTTTATTAGTAAGACACACAGTGCATTTATATATAGTTTTATTAGTAAGACACACGGTGCATTTATATATAGTTTTATTAGTAAGACACATGGTGCATTTATATATAGTTTTATTAGTAAGACACATGGTGCATTTATATATAGTTTTATTAGTAAGACACATGGTGCATTTATATATAGTTTTATTAGTAAGACACATGGTGCATTTATATATAGTTTTATTAGTAAGACACATGGTGCATTTATACATAGTTTTATTAGTAAGACACACGGTGCATTTATATATAGTTTTATTAGTAAGACACACAGTGCATTTATATATAGTTTTATTAGTAAGACACATGGTGCATTTATATATAGTTTTATTAGTAAGACACACAGTGCATTTATATATAGTTTTATTAGTAAGACACACAGTGCATTTATATATAGTTTTATTAGTAAGATACACAGTGCATTTATATATAGTTTTATTAGTAAGACACACGGTGCATTTATATATAATTTTATTAGTAAGACACACGGTGCATTTATATATAGTTTTATTAGTAAGACACGGTGCATTTATATATAGTTTTATTAGTAAGACACGGTGCATTTATATATAGTTTTATTAGTAAGATACACAGTGCATTTATATATAGTTTTATTAGTAAGACACACAGTGCATTTATATATAGTTTTATTAGTAAGACACACACTGCATTTATATATAGTTTTATTAGTAAGACACGGTGCATTTATATATAGTTTTATTAGTAAGACACATGGTGCATTTATATATAGTTTTATTAGTAAGACACATGGTGCATTTATATATAGTTTTATTAGTAAGACACGGTGCATTTATATATAGTTTTATTAGTAAGACACACAGTGCATTTATATATAGTTTTATTAGTAAGACACACAGTGCATTTATATATAGTTTTATTAGTAAGACACGGTGCATTTATATATAGTTTTATTAGTAAGACACAGTGCATTTATATATAGTTTTATTAGTAAGACACGGTGCATTTATATATAGTTTTATTAGTAAGACACACAGTGCATTTATATATAGTTTTATTAGTAAGACACACAGTGCATTTATATATAGTTTTATTAGTAAGACACACAGTGCATTTATATATAGTTTTATTAGTAAGACACACAGTGCATTTATATATAGTTTTTTTTTTTTTGGATCCACTTTTTCTCCCATTTTTCTATATTTCCTCCCATCCCAATTTCGTATCATCCAATTCAACCCTCCCCTGTCACGAACGCTGTTTCTTGCCTCCCACAAGCCGGCTGCAATGTGGACTAAGTCATACATAGCACAAGTCCCCTCCGGTACTTGAGGTAACAGCAGTCGCATCTTTTCACCTGCGCAGCTCGATCTCTCAGTGTCGAGGAGTAACGCGTGGGAGGCTCACGCTGCCCCCGACACTTCCTGATTCTACTGCGCAGGCGCACCAACCGACTTGTAGGAGTCGCTTGTTCACAACGTTCGATCCCCACCCTTCAGTTTTCCCTCCCCGTAATACGGCCAATGTGTATTACTGCGGACGACCAGCTAAACTGAAAACAATGTGGAGAGCTGGATTCGAACACGCGAATCCTAGCGTCTCCACACTGGTGGCGAGTGCCTTGCCCACTACACCACCTAGCCGCCCTCATTTATATATAGTTTTATTAGTAAGACACGGTGCATTTATATATAGTTTTATTAGTAAGACACACAGTGCATTTATATATAGTTTTATTAGTAAGACACACGGTGCATTTATATATAGTTTTATTAGTAAGATACACAGTGCATTTATATATAGTTTTATTAGTAAGACACAGTGCATTTATATATAGTTTTATTAGTAAGACACACAGTGCATTTATATATAGTTTTATTAGTAAGACACGGTGCATTTATATATAGTTTTATTAGTAAGACACATGGTGCATTTATATATAGTTTTATTAGTAAGACACATGGTGCATTTATATATAGTTTTATTAGTAAGACACGGTGCATTTATATATAGTTTTATTAGTAAGACACACAGTGCATTTATATATAGTTTTATTAGTAAGACACAGTGCATTTATATATAGTTTTATTAGTAAGACTGCATTTATATATAGTTTTATTAGTAAGACACACAGTGCATTTATATATAGTTTTATTAGTAAGACACAGTGCATTTATATATAGTTTTATTAGTAAGACACACAGTGCATTTATATATAGTTGTATTAGTAAGACACACAGTGCATTTATATATAGTTTTATTAGTAAGACACATGGTGCATTTATATATAGTTTTATTAGTAAGACACATGGTGCATTTATATATAGTTTTATTAGTAAGACACATGGTGCATTTATATATAGTTTTATTAGTAAGACACATGGTGCATTTATATATAGTTTTATTAGTAAGACACATGGTGCATTTATATAGAGTTTTATTAGTAAGACACAGTGCATTTATATATAGTTTTATTAGTAAGACACAGTGCATTTATATATAGTTTTATTAGTAAGACACACAGTGCATTTATATGTAGTTTTATTAGTAAGACACGGTGCATTTATATATAGTTTTATTAGTAAGACACATGGTGCATTTATATATAGTTTTATTAGTAAGACACGGTGCATTTATATATAGTTTTATTAGTAAGACACATGGTGCATTTATATATAGTTTTATTAGTAAGACACACAGTGCATTTATATATAGTTTTATTAGTAAGACACACAGTGCATTTATATATAGTTTTATTAGTAAGACACATGGTGCATTTATATATAGTTTTATTAGTAAGACACATGGTGCATTTATATATAGTTTTATTAGTAAGACACACAGTGCATTTATATATAGTTTTATTAGTAAGACACACGGTGCATTTATATATAGTTTTATTAGTAAGACACATGGTGCATTTATATATAGTTTTATTAGTAAGACACATGGTGCATTTATATATAGTTTTATTAGTAAGACACACAGTGCATTTATATATAGTTTTATTAGTAAGACACACAGTGCATTTATATATAGTTTTATTAGTAAGACACACACTGCATTTATATATAGTTTTATTAGTAAGACACGGTGCATTTATATATAGTTTTATTAGTAAGACACATGGTGCATTTATATATAGTTTTATTAGTAAGACACATGGTGCATTTATATATAGTTTTATTAGTAAGACACGGTGCATTTATATATAGTTTTATTAGTAAGACACACAGTGCATTTATATATAGTTTTATTAGTAAGACACACAGTGCATTTATATATAGTTTTATTAGTAAGACACGGTGCATTTATATATAGTTTTATTAGTAAGACACAGTGCATTTATATATAGTTTTATTAGTAAGACACGGTGCATTTATATATAGTTTTATTAGTAAGACTGCATTTATATATAGTTTTATTAGTAAGACACACAGTGCATTTATATATAGTTTTATTAGTAAGACACAGTGCATTTATATATAGTTTTATTAGTAAGACACACAGTGCATTTATATATAGTTTTATTAGTAAGACACGGTGCATTTATATATAGTTTTATTAGTAAGACACACAGTGCATTTATATATAGTTTTATTAGTAAGACACAGTGCATTTATATATATAGTTTTATTAGTAAGACACGGTGCATTTATATATAGTTTTATTAGTAAGACACACGGTGCATTTATATATAGTTTTATTAGTAAGATACACAGTGCATTTATATATAGTTTTATTAGTAAGACACAGTGCATTTATATATAGTTTTATTAGTAAGACACACAGTGCATTTATATGTAGTTTTATTAGTAAGACACGGTGCATTTATATATAGTTTTATTAGTAAGACACGGTGCATTTATATATAGTTTTATTAGTAAGACACATGGTGCATTTATATATAGTTTTATTAGTAAGACACACAGTGCATTTATATATAGTTTTATTAGTAAGACACACAGTGCATTTATATATAGTTTTATTAGTAAGACACATGGTGCATTTATATATAGTTTTATTAGTAAGACACATGGTGCATTTATATATAGTTTTATTAGTAAGACACACAGTGCATTTATATATAGTTTTATTAGTAAGACACACGGTGCATTTATATATAGTTTTATTAGTAAGACACATGGTGCATTTATATATAGTTTTATTAGTAAGACACATGGTGCATTTATATATAGTTTTATTAGTAAGACACACAGTGCATTTATATATAGTTTTATTAGTAAGACACACAGTGCATTTATATATAGTTTTATTAGTAAGACACACACTGCATTTATATATAGTTTTATTAGTAAGACACGGTGCATTTATATATAGTTTTATTAGTAAGACACATGGTGCATTTATATATAGTTTTATTAGTAAGACACATGGTGCATTTATATATAGTTTTATTAGTAAGACACGGTGCATTTATATATAGTTTTATTAGTAAGACACACAGTGCATTTATATATAGTTTTATTAGTAAGACACACAGTGCATTTATATATAGTTTTATTAGTAAGACACGGTGCATTTATATATAGTTTTATTAGTAAGACACAGTGCATTTATATATAGTTTTATTAGTAAGACACGGTGCATTTATATATAGTTTTATTAGTAAGACACACAGTGCATTTATATATAGTTTTATTAGTAAGACACACAGTGCATTTATATATAGTTTTATTAGTAAGACACACAGTGCATTTATATATAGTTTTATTAGTAAGACACAGTGCATTTATATATAGTTTTATTAGTAAGACACGGTGCATTTATATATAGTTTTATTAGTAAGACACACAGTGCATTTATATATAGTTTTATTAGTAAGACACACGGTGCATTTATATATAGTTTTATTAGTAAGATACACAGTGCATTTATATATAGTTTTATTAGTAAGACACAGTGCATTTATATATAGTTTTATTAGTAAGACACACAGTGCATTTATATATAGTTTTATTAGTAAGACACGGTGCATTTATATATAGTTTTATTAGTAAGACACATGGTGCATTTATATATAGTTTTATTAGTAAGACACATGGTGCATTTATATATAGTTTTATTAGTAATACACGGTGCATTTATATATAGTTTTATTAGTAAGACACACAGTGCATTTATATATAGTTTTATTAGTAAGACACAGTGCATTTATATATAGTTTTATTAGTAAGACTGCATTTATATATAGTTTTATTAGTAAGACACACAGTGCATTTATATATAGTTTTATTAGTAAGACACGGTGCATTTATATATAGTTTTATTAGTAAGACACAGTGCATTTATATATAGTTTTATTAGTAAGACACGGTGCATTTATATATAGTTTTATTAGTAAGACACACAGTGCATTTATATATAGTTTTATTAGTAAGACACACAGTGCATTTATATATAGTTTTATTAGTAAGACACACAGTGCATTTATATATAGTTTTATTAGTAAGACACACAGTGCATTTATATATAGTTTTATTAGTAAGACACACAGTGCATTTATATATAGTTTTATTAGTAAGACACACAGTGCATTTATATATAGTTTTATTAGTAAGACACACAGTGCATTTATATATAGTTTTATTAGTAAGACACACAGTGCATTTATATATAGTTTTATTAGTAAGACACATGGTGCATTTATATATAGTTTTATTAGTAAGACACATGGTGCATTTATATATAGTTTTATTAGTAAGACACACAGTGCATTTATATATAGTTTTATTAGTAAGACACACGGTGCATTTATATATAGTTTTATTAGTAAGACACATGGTGCATTTATATATAGTTTTATTAGTAAGACACATGGTGCATTTATATATAGTTTTATTAGTAAGACACACAGTGCATTTATATATAGTTTTATTAGTAAGACACACAGTGCATTTATATATAGTTTTATTAGTAAGACACACACTGCATTTATATATAGTTTTATTAGTAAGACACGGTGCATTTATATATAGTTTTATTAGTAAGACACATGGTGCATTTATATATAGTTTTATTAGTAAGACACATGGTGCATTTATATATAGTTTTATTAGTAAGACACGGTGCATTTATATATAGTTTTATTAGTAAGACACACAGTGCATTTATATATAGTTTTATTAGTAAGACACACAGTGCATTTATATATAGTTTTATTAGTAAGACACGGTGCATTTATATATAGTTTTATTAGTAAGACACAGTGCATTTATATATAGTTTTATTAGTAAGACACGGTGCATTTATATATAGTTTTATTAGTAAGACACACAGTGCATTTATATATAGTTTTATTAGTAAGACACACAGTGCATTTATATATAGTTTTATTAGTAAGACACACAGTGCATTTATATATAGTTTTATTAGTAAGACACAGTGCATTTATATATAGTTTTATTAGTAAGACACGGTGCATTTATATATAGTTTTATTAGTAAGACACACAGTGCATTTATATATAGTTTTATTAGTAAGACACACGGTGCATTTATATATAGTTTTATTAGTAAGATACACAGTGCATTTATATATAGTTTTATTAGTAAGACACAGTGCATTTATATATAGTTTTATTAGTAAGACACACAGTGCATTTATATATAGTTTTATTAGTAAGACACGGTGCATTTATATATAGTTTTATTAGTAAGACACATGGTGCATTTATATATAGTTTTATTAGTAAGACACATGGTGCATTTATATATAGTTTTATTAGTAATACACGGTGCATTTATATATAGTTTTATTAGTAAGACACAGTGCATTTATATATAGTTTTATTAGTAAGACTGCATTTATATATAGTTTTATTAGTAAGACACACAGTGCATTTATATATAGTTTTATTAGTAAGACACGGTGCATTTATATATAGTTTTATTAGTAAGACACAGTGCATTTATATATAGTTTTATTAGTAAGACACGGTGCATTTATATATAGTTTTATTAGTAAGACACACAGTGCATTTATATATAGTTTTATTAGTAAGACACACAGTGCATTTATATATAGTTTTATTAGTAAGACACACAGTGCATTTATATATAGTTTTATTAGTAAGACACAGTGCATTTATATATAGTTTTATTAGTAAGACACGGTGCATTTATATATAGTTTTATTAGTAAGACACACAGTGCATTTATATATAGTTTTATTAGTAAGACACACGGTGCATTTATATATAGTTTTATTAGTAAGATACACAGTGCATTTATATATAGTTTTATTAGTAAGACACAGTGCATTTATATATAGTTTTATTAGTAAGACACACAGTGCATTTATATATAGTTTTATTAGTAAGACACGGTGCATTTATATATAGTTTTATTAGTAAGACACATGGTGCATTTATATATAGTTTTATTAGTAAGACACATGGTGCATTTATATATAGTTTTATTAGTAAGACACGGTGCATTTATATATAGTTTTATTAGTAAGACACACAGTGCATTTATATATAGTTTTATTAGTAAGACACAGTGCATTTATATATAGTTTTATTAGTAAGACTGCATTTATATATAGTTTTATTAGTAAGACACACAGTGCATTTATATATAGTTTTATTAGTAAGACACAGTGCATTTATATATAGTTTTATTAGTAAGACACACAGTGCATTTATATATAGTTTTATTAGTAAGACACGGTGCATTTATATATAGTTTTATTAGTAAGACACACAGTGCATTTATATATAGTTTTATTAGTAAGACACACAGTGCATTTATATATAGTTTTATTAGTAAGACACGGTGCATTTATATATAGTTTTATTAGTAAGACACATGGTGCATTTATATATAGTTTTATTAGTAAGACACATGGTGCATTTATATATAGTTTTATTAGTAAGACACACGGTGCATTTATATATAGTTTTATTAGTAAGACACATGGTGCATTTATATATAGTTTTATTAGTAAGATACACAGTGCATTTATATATAGTTTTATTAGTAAGACACGGTGCATTTATATATAGTTTTATTAGTAAGACACACGGTGCATTTATATATAGTTTTATTAGTAAGACACAGTGCATTTATATATAGTTTTATTAGTAAGACACACGGTGCATTTATATATAGTTTTATTAGTAAGACACACAGTGCATTTATATATAGTTTTATTAGTAAGACACGGTGCATTTATATATAGTTTTATTAGTAAGACACATGGTGCATTTATATATAGTTTTATTAGTAAGACACATGGTGCATTTATATATAGTTTTATTAGTAAGACACACAGTGCATTTATATATAGTTTTATTAGTAAGACACGGTGCATTTATATATAGTTTTATTAGTAAGACACGGTGCATTTATATATAGTTTTATTAGTAAGACATGGTGCATTTATATATAGTTTTATTAGTAAGACACGGTGCATTTATATATAGTTTTATTAGTAAGACACACAGTGCATTTATATATAGTTTTATTAGTAAGACACACAGTGCATTTATATATAGTTTTATTAGTAAGACACACAGTGCATTTATATATAGTTTTATTAGTAAGACACACGGTGCATTTATATATAGTTTTATTAGTAAGACACGGTGCATTTATATATAGTTTTATTAGTAAGACACACAGTGCATTTATATATAGTTTTATTAGTAAGACACACAGTGCATTTATATATAGTTTTATTAGTAAGACACATGGTGCATTTATATATAGTTTTATTAGTAAGACACACAGTGCATTTATATATAGTTTTATTAGTAAGACACACGGTGCATTTATATATAGTTTTATTAGTAAGACACAGTGCATTTATATATAGTTTTATTAGTAAGACACAGTGCATTTATATATAGTTTTATTAGTAAGACACACAGTGCATTTATATATAGTTTTATTAGTAAGACACACGGTGCATTTATATATAGTTTTATTAGTAAGACACAGTGCATTTATATAGTTTTATTAGTAAGACACACAGTGCATTTATATATAGTTGTATTAGTAAGACACACAGTGCATTTATATATAGTTTTATTAGTAAGACACATGGTGCATTTATATATAGTTTTATTAGTAAGACACATGGTGCATTTATATATAGTTTTATTAGTAAGACACATGGTGCATTTATATATAGTTTTATTAGTAAGACACATGGTGCATTTATATATAGTTTTATTAGTAAGACACATGGTGCATTTATATAGAGTTTTATTAGTAAGACACAGTGCATTTATATATAGTTTTATTAGTAAGACACAGTGCATTTATATATAGTTTTATTAGTAAGACACAGTGCATTTATATATAGTTTTATTAGTAAGACACACAGTGCATTTATATATAGTTTTATTAGTAAGACACATGGTGCATTTATATATAGTTTTATTAGTAAGACACACAGTGCATTTATATATAGTTTTATTAGTAAGACACGGTGCATTTATATATAGTTTTATTAGTAAGACACATGGTGCACAGTAAAATTCGCAGTGTCAAATTAACACTTAAAGAGTCGAATTTAACACTATTCCAGAGTGTATATGACTCCAACTACGAATAGTGTTAAATCGACTCTTGCTCCTGTGTTACATTTTTTGAGTTAAATTAACTCTAAATAGAGTACAAATTTAACACTCGCTTACACTGTATGGTGTTATTTAAATCGACTCTTGCTCCCGTGTTAAATTTTTTGAGTTAAATTAACTCTAATAGAGTACAAATTTAACACTCGCTTACACTGTATGGTGTTATTTAAACTTAACACTATAGGTTTAATAACACTTGAGAGTGTAATTATTATTCTCAGAAGTGTTGATAATTTACTCTTATGTGATAACAAATTAACTCTGATTGAGTTGAATTCCAATGCTCATTAACACTGCATTGAGTTATTAAAAGTTAACACTGAGGTCAAATAACTCTGCTGAAGTGTTGCCATTACACAGTACTGTGTTGATAATTTACTCACTAGTAGTGAAAAAACAGCTCTGCAAATAACACCCATTAACACTGCACAGTGTCAATGAAACCGGACACTATATTGGTGAAAATAAACCTCACTGGTGTTAATTTTACACTTAATTTACTCTTGTGAAATTGCATTTACATACAATATACATTAAAAAATCACAAGTTACCACAAAATGATTTCAACAATTTTATTGTTGGTCAGGTCAGGCAGGGTCAGGCAGGCTTATAAAAAAATAAAACATAAATATACATTGACCTCAGCAGGTCTGCATAAAGTGCAATATGGAACAATATACTTCACAGCTGATTTATACAACACCTTTACAACTATATAGGGTTGGGCATCGTTTGGATTTGAACGATTCCGGTTCAGATTTTTTTTGAAAATGTGTACATTTTTTCATACTATTCACATTTTCAGTTGACTTGATACAGTTTAATTTGGTTGCTGTACTGCAACTATGGTATTAATTAACAAAGTAAAAAAAAATAAAAAATTAAGAATCGAAATGCAAATATGTTACTTCCGGTTCCAGAACCGGATGTTAGGAACCGGTTGCTATTAGAACCGGTTTTCGGTACCCAACCCTATTTACAACTCCGTCTGGATGCAGTAATAAAACAATCACATTAGCAGGTCTGCATAAAGTGGCAATATGGAACAATATACTTTGAGCAATCTGTCGTTCGATAATTCATTTGAATATCAAATGGTTTAAAGTAACACAGCTGATTTATATCCAAGACCTTTACAACTCCGTCTGGATGCAGTCTGACCTTAAAGGCATGGTAATGGTCATCAAAACACATGGTTTCCATCAGTTTTCCACAGAGCAATACACTGTCATCTTTCACAGCAATAGTCTTGATCTTACAAAACACAGGCATCTCAAATGCTACCTCAGTACAGATAATCAAGTCACAGCGGTACTCTGTACCATGATGTTTTATCCACTTGGCAGAAAAAACACTGGTTACATCTCCAAATAAGGAAGCAATCTCTGGACCTTCTTTGAGCTCAACAAGTGCCACCATCTTTCCTGGACCTATGGTTAATCTTTCTTTGGTAAAGGACTCCCGATACATTGCCATACAACTTTGGTGCTTTTGGGCTAATGTCTTTGTAATGTTTTTAAAGCTTTTTAATTGTCTCTTAAAGAAGTTATGTTTAGCTTCATAACGCATGCACCACATGTGCAGAATTGGGCCAATGTTCCTTATATTACGAGGGTAATGTATCATGAAGTGATGCTTTGGCAATAGGTTGCTTCTAGGAAATAACTGCTTGAAGAGCCGATGATGATCAGTGATTACATGTTTGAGATAAATGGTCATGCCATATGACAGGACTGGTGAAAATACAATGTTAACAATCTGTAGAAGCAAAAGCAGAAGATGCCAGTACTTATCATCAGTCTGTATTAAATCACCAAATATCAGAGGCATATTGCGCAACAAGCACCAAGACTGTGTGGCATTCAACCCCAAATCCTTACTTTCATCCAACAACTTGACTCTTGGCGGACGGTTTCGCTGCTGATTGTAACCATAGTCAAAAGCATGTATTCTGCCAGCCAGTTGTTCAGCATTTAGAAGTTTCTCCTGAAGAATGTACTTGAGAATAAGTTTCACCTCAAACTGAGCAACCCCCTCTAAAATATCATGCATGATATCTACAGAGAAGTTTGTGGCTGTGTTGAAATACTCAAGTGAATTCAACAGACAACTGCGTTTCACGCCATATATATGAGGTAGCGTTGGATCTGTCTGTATAGTTTGACAGTGTTGTGCGTGCATCTCAACAGTTCTTAGTACAACAGCCGGATCATCTTCACAGAATACAGTCTGAAAACGAGCTTTCTCAAGGAGACAGAAACGACAGCAATACCGAGCCCCAAATGACTCCACAAACCCAAACAGACCATGCAAGCCAAGGTTATCCCCAGTGACCTGAACTATGGTACCACGAATTACGTGTCTAAACATGGGAATTTTAAGTCCCTCTGTCTCCAGTACTTTCAGATCATTGACAAGTGGCTCAAGTATCAAATTGAAATCATAACGCTTAATGTCCTGTGCATGGAAAAGAGCACACAAATGAATATTAATCAAAGAGGAATTATAGATTGGGGGGAAATTTCTTAATGTAAAGTATACACCACCTAATTTATGTATACCCTTTTTAGAGCCCAATGGATTTGCAGTTTCAAAGTCATCATAAAAAAGTTGAATTTGAAAGGAATCTTTTTCTACTGAAAACAGGGGACTTTCTTTCAAATAGGTGGCATCTCTCAAGTCTGCATACACACCTTCCTTAGTCATGTGCCTGGGCTTTAACATGTCTGCAAGTTCTGGGTTTTTAAAAATGCTCTTCAGCGTTTCCAAAATGGGAACATATGCAAACTTATCAGTTACAATGACCTGGTCATATGTCCCAGTAGTTTTGTTTCTTCTGCTGTCAAATCTTGTGCCAAGCACCTTTTCAACGGGTTCAACTTTTCCCCATTTCTCTTTGAAGTGTTTGTTTATTTTTGCCTCAGAATTTAAGTGTGTGAATGGGTTTTCCAACTTTTGGAATGACTGTTCTAAGCTGTTCTTATTTTCTGTGTCCTGTGGAGATAAGCACTGTAGAGCTGCATCTTTAGCGTGACTATGAATCTCAGAAATCACTTCTTCCATGGTTGAGACAAAACTTTTTACAGTAGACTGACTGGTTCCAGCAGCCTTGAGTTGTGCAACAGCAGTTGCACACATATCGAGAGTGCTCCTATTAGAGTTTCTGAACAGTCCACATGTGGCCGTCGCATCGACATCAGATGTTGTGGCGGTCTCATCTACATTAGCGATCACCGCCTCTCCTACACTGTTTACATTAACATCAGTGTCAACCTCTTGGTCAATATACTCAGTGTGTTTGTTGTCTAAATGTTTCCTAAAACCTGAAAACGTACCAAACCTATAGCCACATCCAGTCTGAGCACATTTAAGGCGAAGCTTTTTTCCTTGAACGTAACCGTGAACTATTCGCAAATGCCTAACAAGCCTATTTGTACAACCTAACTCCTTCCGACAATCAAAACACTTCATGGCGGAGGAGAAGCCTCATGCACTAATGAAGCAACCTCGCCCTAACTTCAGCAACACGAGGACTCTCCTTGACTTTCCCAACATCAATACTATACACAGTGGTCTGGAGGAACGTGTACATGTTGCGCAGCATGGTGTTGTATGCTGTGCCAAACACATAATGTGCCTTAAAGAGTTCATCTAAAGCACCAAGAGAAGAGATTGACTTGCAAGGTATGGCCTTCTTGTCAAGAATGATGTAGAACCGGTGGATCGCATTCTTCTTCACTCCAACAGCCAGGAGATAGGGTTGATTGCTGGTAGTGATGGCATCAAGATGCTCTTGGATGCTTGTTCCAGTCTGAGAAGACAAACACACATGGAGAAACAATTAGAATTACATGATTGTGGCGGCTGGGTGGCGCAGCAGTCACGAAAGGGGCTAAGAATTGGCATAACGACTAACATTGGAATGGGAGAAAAACAGAGAAAAAGGAGGGGGGGAATATAAAAAATAATAATAATAATAATTACATGATTGTAGCATTATAATTATAAATTTGTACATTAGGAGAAAATACCAACCTTCTTGAAGATCACAAGATGCTGCTCCGCGTTGGACGCCGACACCTTCCCTGGTCTCTTCCGCCCCTGAGCAGAGGGTGGGATCAAGTGCAACAGCAGTAGAATCGATGAGAGGTCACTGTCCCAACCTGTAACGATACAAGTTGGATGTTAAGACACTTGAATTATGTAGACCATAAACAAAATTCAGTCCATCTGCAATGTTAGCAGTATTTTTACAAAATAAGATAAAAGACAGCAGTTCATCACAAGAAGCTCTGCCACTCAAAATATGAATATACAGTACCAGTAAAAAGCTTGGATGCACTCATTCAAGTGAATGGGAAGACACTTTTGACTGGTTGATAATACAAAATGCCTCGTACATTTTTCACAGAAGTTCAGTGAAAAACAACAAGAATGGTTTGCTCAAAAGCAGCTTACCAACGTCAGCATCCACTTCAGTGTCATCCTCAGGAGGATCAGCTATCAGCAGGAGCTCTTGAAGCTCACTGGTGGATGGAAGCCGTCTGCATTGTTGGATGATCTTTTTCTTGTATGTGGTCGGCCACTTTTCCAGAAGCTTGCCCGATACACCTTCTCCAAACATCAGAACGAAATCCTGTTCAACCTGTAGAGGGGTGATTGGGGGACAATTTCAGGATTTCACAGCCAACCAAAGTTAGTGGGTGCTAGTTGAGGTACAATACATCTACAGTCTATCATTCAAGTGTCACAAAATGGTCAAAATAATGGCAGATAATTACCACAGGCCGAAACGTTGTGTTCAAGTATATTAAAACTTGGGAACACTACAGACGGTGTGCAGACTTTTTTTCCACAACATTACAGATCTATTTTGAGTCTAGCACCCGTGACTATACACTTGGGATGTGCGTGAGTCTTTTCTACTAACTATAGATAATTACCAAGCCCTTGACGTCTTGGAAACGTGGAAAGTCAGACAGTATGTTGCTTGACTGCTGGGGGTCGAGGACCTTGTTGTGCCTATAGTCAAATGTCAGTTTCATCTTGTTCTTCACTGTGTCCTCATCAGCTGAATGTTTCATTAGTGAGATCGCTTCCTTGCACTCCTCTTCGCTCAGGGCAGTCTCTGCAACAACATGGGAATCTCGTCTGGCAGTTGGTCCTCCTCCACAAGATGGTTCTCCACAGGATTCTACAGAATATGGGGAAAAACACAAAAAAAAAGAATCTACCAAAGGCCTGATTGATGGAGTTCTGCAGGTACACAGTCATGGCCGTAGCCAGCTATGAGGCCACCGAGGTCAAACTCCCCAACCAAACAAGCACACCATTGATTTAATTGACATATAAATCACACATAAAGATCTAACTATTACTCCTCTCTGAGCATGAATATAAAACAGGTGATCTATTTACTGTGTAAACCTTATGCAATATTCATCATGGATATTTGGATACTTGAAATCTGTATGAACTGAGTAGTTAGTATCAAATGAAATAAGATGGAACAGCTCCATGCATTAATTGCGCATATTTGCTCATTACCAGTATGGTATTGTTTAAATTGTACAGCTTTTTGTGTCTCTGTCTTTGTCTGTCCTTATTTTGTGTACTTTCAGTGAGCCAAGAAGTGGAGAAATATATTAATACTTCAGTAAAATTATTTTTTTTACCAACAACAGGTGACTTTATTATAGATAATGCATTTTGAATGAATAGGTTGGGTTGTATAACTCATTTTGGTATGCATTTAGCCCATTCACCAAATTATAAATGCATAAGAGACCACAGGGCTTTGGTGCACTCTTTAGGCCACTCACCTGTAAGTGCCCCCACGTCCTGTAAATTACTTTGTGAGTGACTGACCTTAAGTTGATCTCTAGATAATAAAGTTTGTATAAAAAAAAAATTACCTCCCTACTTTCTAAACCCTGGCTACGGCCCTGTATACAGTAATCAATAATGCTGCTTGTTTTGTTAATCAACTCGTTGTACTCAAGATATGCATTATTAGTGTTACCTCCAAATGATGATCGTTTGTCTTTAGCAGCGGTTCTCTGAATAGTTTTAATCCTCCAGGCCAAGTATCCACTGCCACTCTGGCCATCATAATAATGCTCCTTGGAGGGTGGAATAAAAACAGACACTTCACATTTAAAAGTGAAAAACAGCATGCTCTGGTAGGATTAAAAATGTATCAATATTGCCACAACCATTACTGTGTGCAACTCACATAGCCATTCTTAGAGTGTGGGTCACTGAGGTAGGGGAATAAGGTCACGATCCCTCTGGCATACTTTTCCTTCAGATGTCTGGGTGGTGAAGTACTGGAAGATTAAGATTAAAGAAGAATGTATTTCTCAGTCATATTCCCTGGATTTCATTTAGATTTCAAATTAATCGGAAAGCTAGATTGAGAACAAACTAAAAACAAGGAGCTAATTACCCATTCTTCTCTGTCAAGTCAGCTGCCAATAGGTTCACCATTTTCCTTCTGTTGTCATCGTGCAAGGACTTGGTTCGATTGTATTCATTTATTATGCGTTCTCCACCAGATTTCTCACGAAGAATGGATTCCACCAACTTGAAGCACAAAAGCACATGCACAAAAAACAATTCAGTGTTAGGAATATACTGTAGACTGCAATTCAAAGTTAAGGTAAAGGATAAGTATCCTTAATATCAGTTTTAACCCTATCTGAGGTCTGTCTAGCATGCTTCTGACTCGTGGAGATGATAATTTGAGAGATCCATCCAATCTCAAGTGAGCTACAATATTCTTACAGGCACGCGACCAGTACAATGGAAAAGATGGGGGCATAACATTGACAGTAAAAAACATGCATTTCTGAGTTGTGAATCACAGGGTGATGCATACATATTACATGTGTGTCAACTCTTACTTGCTTGGCCTCTGTATCCAGCCTATGGCGTTTTCGTGAAGGGTCCTCTGAAATGATGACAGTATCCTGTGATCCTGACGAATCCAGGGATGATGGCTGTGACCCTGACGAATCCAGGGATGATGGTTGGGACCACTCAGATGAGGCTAGCGTGGAGACAGACTGCTCAGATGAGGCTAGCGTGGAGACAGGATAAATAAATAAAAAGATTATACACAGTTTCCTCATAAAGATGTCCCTTATCTAATCGAATGTAAGCTTCACATGACAAATAACTTATTCATTAAATATATATTACAAATGTAATCAAACCTGTGTCATATTTGATGATTAGCACCCCAGTGGATGCATCTCTTGCTACCTCCTCAAAAACATCGTCATCCAATTCGGTCCCCGAACTGTCAAAAACTTTCACACCTTCCGTTACAGCTGGGACACCAAACTTTGCAAATGCTAGAAACGGGCACAAAAGCATAAACAGAAATGTCATTGGATGTATCCAGTGATTTCTAAATCTACTCACTAAATATTCACTTAATCTTGAATAATTGCTGTCTGCAATACAATAGATGAAGCCACAGATCCACCCAGTGGATAACCATTGAGTATCACATTGAGGACAATTTCCCAATGATCCCAATTTCTTACCTGCACTCAGAAACTCGATCAGATTTATTTCTGTAATCCGAACAAACTTTTGGACATCTCCCAGTTGGACTTTCAACAGCATGCTTGCAGCAAGCCTGCAAGAGAGTTACCAACGAGTGGGCAACTTGAACACAGGGAAGTGTGGGAAATTAGTGTCAGGCTGGAATATTCAGTGACTTTGTACTTATTATTTACCTTATTGGGGACATTGATCTAAGTTAAGTTATTATTAAATGTTTTACTTAGATCAATGTCCCCAATAAGGTAAATAATAAGTACAAAGTCACTGAATATTCAAGCCTGACACTAATTTCCCACAGATGCAAACAGACAAAAAAAGGAGAGCTATATAACCCAGGGTTTTTTCCTTGCATTTTCCCTGTGTTTCTTCCATTAAACTCAATCAACCATATTGTATGCATTCTAATGCACTCACTCTCATAACACACCATTTCACAGTACAGATTACTTATATCATTCAAGGGTATTTCCCCGCATTAACATTAGCAAGACACATTTGAAAAAACTCACGAAGGGTATAGGCTGGCTCACGTTCAAGGCCTCCCTCAACGTGAAATGGCGCACGTGCAGTCTTCTTGGCTGTCGCCGAAATCTGTGGACTTAACAAAATAATAACATTGGTCAAATGCCAAATAACTGTTACTTGATTTCATACTGTAGGACACATTTACCTCAGAACATGGCATGCAAATGTTTGTTACTAAGCCAATGTTAGCAGCTTGGTAACAGGGCCTTCCTTGCATTTTCCCTGTGTTTCTTCCATTAAACTCAATCAACCATATTGTATGCATTCTAATGCACTCACTCTCATAACACACCATTTCATAGTACAGATTACTTATATCATTCAAGGGTATTTCCCCGCATTAACATTAGCTAGCAAGACACATTTGAAAAAACTCACGAAGGGCTGGCTCACGTTCAAGGCCTCACTCAATGTGAAATGGCGCACGTGCGTGCACTCTTCTTGGCTGTCGCCGAAATCTGTGGACTTAACAAAATAATAATGTTGGTCAAATGCCAAATAACTGTTAATTGATTTCATACTGTACACACATTTACCTCAGAACATGGCGTGCAAATGTTTGTTAAGCCAATGTATCGCCCTGTGTTTCTTCCAATAAACTCAATCAACCATATTGTATGCATTCTAATGCACTCACTCTCATAACACACCATTTCATAGTACAGATTACTTATATCATTCAAGGGTATTTCCCCGCATTAACATTAGCTAGCAAGACACATTTGAAAAAACTCACGAAGGGCTGGCTCACGTTCAAGGCCTCACTCAATGTGAAATGGCGCACGTGCGTGCACTCTTCTTGGCTGTCGCCGAAATCTGTGGACTTAACAAAATAATAATGTTGGTCAAATGCCAAATAACTGTTAATTGATTTCATACTGTACACACATTTACCTCAGAACATGGCGTGCAAATGTTTGTTAAGCCAATGTATCGCCCTGTGTTTCTTCCAATAAACTCAATCAACCATATTGTATGCATTCTAATGCACTCACTCTCATAACACACCATTTCATAGTACAGATTACTTATATCATTCAAGGGTATTTCCCCGCATTAACATTAGCTAGCAAGACACATTTGAAAAAACTCACGAAGGGCTGGCTCACGTTCAAGGCCTCACTCAATGTGAAATGGCGCACGTGCGTGCACTCTTCTTGGCTGTCGCCGAAATCTGTGGACTTAACAAAATAATAATGTTGGTCAAATGCCAAATAACTGTTAATTGATTTCATACTGTACACACATTTACCTCAGAACATGGCGTGCAAATGTTTGTTAAGCCAATGTATCGCCCTGTGTTTCTTCCAATAAACTCAATCAACCATATTGTATGCATTCTAATGCACTCACTCTCATAACACACCATTTCATAGTACAGATTACTTATATCATTCAAGGGTATTTCCCCGCATTAACATTAGCTAGCAAGACACATTTGAAAAAACTCACTAAGGGCTGGCTCACGTTCAAGGCCTCACTCAATGTGAAATGGCGCACGTGCGTGCACTCTTCTTGGCTGTCGCCGAAATCTGTGGACTTAACAAAATAATAATGTTGGTCAAATGCCAAATAACTGTTAATTGATTTCATACTGTACACACATTTACCTCAGAACATGGCGTGCAAATGTTTGTTACTATAAGCCAATGTATCGCCATGTGTTTTTATCGATCTTTTTTTCCAAACGATACAATTCACAATCACCCCTCCACATTGTATTTAACAACATTAACATTACCTCTTGCAAGTTGCTGGAAGCCAATAGCTACCGAATTAATTAATTAATATGTGATTAGGAGAAACTTACCTGCCGAGTTACCTCTGCCGCGACGTGAAGAAAATGGCGTGTCTTGGACGTTCTTCAAGAGAAGGAGATGGGCGGAGCTTCCCAGAGTAGTGATGACACCAGCCAATTAACTACGAAATATTTCACCAACACTGTCTGCATTTTACTCAAACTGTTGTTGTAATAACTCTGAAAGAGTCAATGTACTTTGACACTGCATATTTGACACTGCGAATTTTACTGATGCATTTATATATAGTTTTATTAGTAAGACACACAGTGCATTTATATATAGTTTTATTAGTAAGACACGGTGCATTTATATATAGTTTTATTAGTAAGATACACAGTGCATTTATATATAGTTTTATTAGTAAGACATGGTGCATTTATATATAGTTTTATTAGTAAGACACGGTGCATTTATATATAGTTTTATTAGTAAGACACGGTGCATTTATATATAGTTTTATTAGTAAGACACACAGTGCATTTATATATAGTTTTATTAGTAAGACACACAGTGCATTTATATATAGTTTTATTAGTAAGACACATGGTGCATTTATATATAGTTTTATTAGTAAGACACACAGTGCATTTATATATAGTTTTATTAGTAAGACACGGTGCATTTATATATAGTTTTATTAGTAAGACACACGGTGCATTTATATATAGTTTTATTAGTAAGACACACGGTGCATTTATATATAGTTTTATTAGTAAGACACATGGTGCATTTATATATAGTTTTATTAGTAATACACACAGTGCATTTATATATAGTTTTATTAGTAAGACACAGTGCATTTATATATAGTTTTATTAGTAAGACACGGTGCATTTATATATAGTTTTATTAGTAAGACACATGGTGCATTTATATATAGTTTTATTAGTAAGACACACAGTGCATTTATATATAGTTTTATTAGTAAGACACAGTGCATTTATATATAGTTTTATTAGTAAGACACACAGTGCATTTATATATAGTTTTATTAGTAAGACACACAGTGCATTTATATATAGTTTTATTAGTAAGACACAGTGCATTTATATATAGTTTTATTAGTAAGACACATGGTGCATTTATATATAGTTTTATTAGTAAGACACACAGTGCATTTATATATAGTTTTATTAGTAAGACACAGTGCATTTATATATAGTTTTATTAGTAAAAGATGGCGCCGTCCATGGCTGCTGTGGCGTTGCTATGCATTGTGTTCTGTTTGTTTTGTTTAGTCCCAGCGTCTGTGTTACTTCTTACTCTAAAGAAGAACTGCTGAACATTGGGAAATCAATCCCACTTGACATTTTCCCTCAACTACTCACCCGCTCCACGGATCTGTTGGATGTGCTCGTGAGGGGAACCGCGGTCTTCATCCAGGCTGTGAAGTGGGTCAGGCGGCAGCGCGGCAAAAGGGCTGGCTCCCTGGCTCGCCTCCGCCGGAGAGGATCTCGTCCTCCTCTCCCGGGTATATTCCTCTCAAACGTGAACTCTCTTTGCAATAAAATGGATGAGCTCCGGTCCCTCGTAGCAAAGAGCAATGACTTTCGCTCAACAGCGTTGAGTGTTCGCGTTCACGGAGACCCATCTGTCACCTCTCATCCCCGATGAAGCGGTGGAGCTGGAGGGTTTCTCCATGCACCGGGTTGACCGTGACTTTGTGGCAGTTAACAAGTCTCGAGGCGGGGGATTGTTGCTCTTTGTTAACGCTCGCTGGAGCTCGGATGTTACAGTGATGGACCAGCACTGTTCCACTCATTTAGAATCCCTATTTTTACTCTGCCATCCATTTTACTCCCCCCGCGAGTTCAGCTCTATTATCCTCGCGTGTGTTTATATTCCACCAGACGCAGACGCTAACGCTGCACAAGACGCACTGGCTGAGCAGATTCTTAGAGTTGAAATAAAACATCCGGATAGTCTGGTGATCGCCCTCTGTGACTTTAACCAGGCTAATCTCAGCCGGGTTCTCCCGAGGTACCGGCAACAACAAGTCGCATGTCCGACCCGGGGAGCGAACACGTTAGACCACTGCTACAGTACAATTTATTAGCCACAGCTAATAAATATAATTTACCTTTTGAAAGCGCGTTTGTGTTGTTTTCCTATCTGCCGGGACCGTGCTTTAAAAGCATCTACTGAGGGGGTTGTTTTTTGTTCATGTGCAGCCTGCTTCAGTTTCTATTCTATGTGGTCATTAGACCTTAGTACATGACAGTCTCATCACTGTCATCAGTCTCAGCACTGTCATCAGTCTCATCACTGTCATCAGTCTCATCACTGTCATCAGTCTCATCACTGTCATCAGTCTCATCACTGTCATCAGTCTCATCACTGTCATCAGTCTCATCACTGTCATCACTGTCATCACTGTCATCAGTCTCATCACTGTCATCAGTCTCATCACTGTCATCAGTCTCATCACTGTCATCACTGTCATCACTGTCATCAGTCTCATCACTGTCATCAGTCTCATCACTGTCATCAGTCTCATCACTGTCATCACTGTCATCAGTCTCATCACTGTCATCAGTCTCATCACTGTCATCACTGTCATCAGTCTCATCACTGTCATCAGTCTCATCACTGTCATCAGTCTCATCACTGTCATCACTGTCATCAGTCTCAGCACTGTCATCAGTCTCATCACTGTCATCAGTCTCATCACTGTCATCAGTCTCATCACTGTCATCACTGTCATCAGTCTCATCACTGTCATCAGTCTCATCACTGTCATCACTGTCATCAGTCTCATCACTGTCATCACTGTCATCAGTCTCATCACTGTCATCAGTCTCATCACTGTCATCACTGTCATCAGTCTCATCACTGTCATCAGTCTCATCACTGTCATCACTGTCATCACTGTCATCACTGTCATCAGTCTCATCACTGTCATCAGTCTCATCACTGTCATCAGTCTCATCACTGTCATCAGTCTCATCACTGTCATCAGTCTCATCACTGTCATCAGTCTCATCACTGTCATCACTGTCATCAGTCTCATCACTGTCATCAGTCTCATCACTGTCATCAGTCTCATCACTGTCATCAGTCTCATCACTGTCATCAGTCTCATCACTGTCATCACTGTCATCAGTCTCATCACTGTCATCAGTCTCATCACTGTCATCAGTCTCATCACTGTCATCAGTCTCATCACTGTCATCACTGTCATCAGTCTCATCACTGTCATCAGTCTCATCACTGTCATCACTGTCATCAGTCTCATCACTGTCATCAGTCTCATCACTGTCATCAGTCTCATCACTGTCATCAGTCTCATGTCATCAGTCTCATCACTGTCATCAGTCTCATCACTGTCATCACTGTCATCAGTCTCATCACTGTCATCAGTCTCATCACTGTCATCAGTCTCATCACTGTCATCAGTCTCATCACTGTCATCACTGTCATCAGTCTCATCACTGTCATCAGTCTCATGTCATCAGTCTCATCACTGTCATCACTGTCATCAGTCTCATCACTGTCATCAGTCTCATCACTGTCATCACTGTCATCAGTCTCATCACTGTCATCACTGTCATCAGTCTCATCACTGTCATCACTGTCATCAGTCTCATCACTGTCATCACTGTCATCAGTCTCATCACTGTCATCAGTCTCATCACTGTCATCACTGTCATCAGTCTCATCACTGTCATCAGTCTCATCACTGTCATCACTGTCATCAGTCTCATCACTGTCATCAGTCTCAGCACTGTCATCAGTCTCATCACTGTCATCAGTCTCATGTCATCAGTCTCATCACTGTCATCAGTCTCATCACTGTCATCAGTCTCATCACTGTCATCACTGTCATCACTGTCATCAGTCTCATCACTGTCATCAGTCTCATCACTGTCATCAGTCTCATCACTGTCATCACTGTCATCAGTCTCATCACTGTCATCACTGTCATCAGTCTCATCACTGTCATCAGTCTCATCACTGTCATCAGTCTCATCACTGTCATCAGTCTCATCACTGTCATCAGTCTCATCACTGTCATCACTGTCATCAGTCTCATCACTGTCATCAGTCTCATCACTGTCATCAGTCTCATCACTGTCATCAGTCTCATCACTGTCATCAGTCTCATCACTGTCATCAGTCTCATCACTGTCATCAGTCTCATCACTGTCATCACTGTCATCAGTCTCATCACTGTCATCAGTCTCATCACTGTCATCACTGTCATCAGTCTCATCACTGTCATCACTGTCATCAGTCTCAGCACTGTCATCAGTCTCATCACTGTCATCAGTCTCATCACTGTCATCACTGTCATCAGTCTCATCACTGTCATCACTGTCATCAGTCTCAGCACTGTCATCAGTCTCATCACTGTCATCAGTCTCATCACTGTCATCACTGTCATCAGTCTCATCACTGTCATCAGTCTCATCACTGTCATCAGTCTCATCACTGTCATCACTGTCATCACTGTCATCACTGTCATCAGTCTCATCACTGTCATCAGTCTCATCACTGTCATCAGTCTCATCACTGTCATCAGTCTCATCACTGTCATCACTGTCATCACTGTCATCAGTCTCATCACTGTCATCAGTCTCATCACTGTCATCACTGTCATCAGTCTCATCACTGTCATCAGTCTCATCACTGTCATCAGTCTCATCACTGTCATCACTGTCATCAGTCTCATCACTGTCATCAGTCTCATCACTGTCATCAGTCTCATCACTGTCATCAGTCTCATCACTGTCATCAGTCTCATCACTGTCATCAGTCTCATCACTGTCATCACTGTCATCAGTCTCATCACTGTCATCAGTCTCATCACTGTCATCAGTCTCATCACTGTCATCAGTCTCATCACTGTCATCACTGTCATCAGTCTCATCACTGTCATCACTGTCATCAGTCTCATCACTGTCATCAGTGTCATCACTGTCATCACTGTCATCAGTCTCATCACTGTCATCAGTCTCATCACTGTCATCAGTCTCATCACTGTCATCAGTCTCATCACTGTCATCAGTCTCATCACTGTCATCAGTCTCATCACTGTCATCACTGTCATCAGTCTCATCACTGTCATCAGTCTCATCACTGTCATCAGTCTCATCACTGTCATCACTGTCATCAGTCTCATCACTGTTATCACTGTCATCAGTCTCATCACTGTCATCAGTCTCATCACTGTCATCACTGTCATCAGTCTCATCACTGTCATCACTGTCATCAGTCTCATCACTGTCATCACTGTCATCAGTCTCATCACTGTCATCACTGTCATCAGTCTCATCACTGTCATCAGTCTCATCACTGTCATCACTGTCATCAGTCTCATCACTGTCATCACTGTCATCAGTCTCATCACTGTCATCAGTCTCATCACTGTCATCACTGTCATCAGTCTCATCACTGTCATCACTGTCATCAGTCTCATCACTGTCATCAGTCTCATCACTGTCATCAGTCTCATCACTGTCATCACTGTCATCAGTCTCATCACTGTCATCAGTCTCATCACTGTCATCACTGTCATCAGTCTCATCACTGTCATCAGTCTCATCACTGTCATCACTGTCATCAGTCTCATCACTGTCATCAGTCTCATCACTGTCATCAGTCTCATCACTGTCATCAGTCTCATCACTGTCATCAGTCTCATCACTGTCATCAGTCTCATCACTGTCATCACTGTCATCACTGTCATCAGTCTCATCACTGTCATCAGTCTCATCACTGTCATCACTGTCATCAGTCTCATCACTGTCATCACTGTCATCAGTCTCATCACTGTCATCAGTCTCATCACTGTCACCAGTCTCATCACTGTCATCAGTCTCATCACTGTCATCACTGTCATCAGTCTCATCACTGTCATCAGTCTCATCACTGTCATCAGTCTCATGTCATCAGTCTCAGCACTGTCATCACTGTCATCAGTCTCATCACTGTCATCAGTCTCATCACTGTCATCACTGTCATCAGTCTCATCACTGTCATCAGTCTCATGTCATCAGTCTCAGCACTGTCATCACTGTCATCAGTCTCATCACTGTCATCAGTCTCATCACTGTCATCACTGTCATCAGTCTCATCACTGTCATCAGTCTCATGTCATCAGTCTCATCACTGTCATCACTGTCATCAGTCTCATCACTGTCATCAGTCTCATCACTGTCATCAGTCTCATCACTGTCATCAGTCTCATCACTGTCATCAGTCTCATCACTGTCATCAGTCTCATCACTGTCATCAGTCTCATCACTGTCATCAGTATCAGTCTCATCACTGTCATCAGTCTCATCACTGTCATCAGTCTCATCACTGTCATCACTGTCATCAGTCTCATCACTGTCATCAGTCTCATCACTGTCATCAGTCTCATCACTGTCATCAGTCTCATGTCATCAGTCTCATCACTGTCATCAGTCTCATCACTGTCATCACTGTCATCAGTCTCATCACTGTCATCAGTCTCATCACTGTCATCAGTCTCATCACTGTCATCAGTCTCATCACTGTCATCAGTCTCATCACTGTCATCACTGTCATCAGTCTCATCACTGTCATCAGTCTCATGTCATCAGTCTCAGCACTGTCATCACTGTCATCACTGTCATCACTGTCATCAGTCTCATCACTGTCATCAGTCTCATCACTGTCATCAGTCTCATCACTGTCATCAGTCTCATCACTGTCATCAGTCTCATCACTGTCATCAGTCTCATCACTGTCATCAGTCTCATCACTGTCATCACTGTCATCAGTCTCATGTCATCAGTCTCAGCACTGTCATCACTGTCATCAGTCTCATCACTGTCATCAGTCTCATCACTGTCATCAGTCTCATCACTGTCATCAGTCTCATCACTGTCATCAGTCTCATCACTGTCACCACTGTCATCAGTCTCATCACTGTCATCAGTCTCATCACTGTCATCAGTCTCATCACTGTCATCAGTCTCATGTCATCAGTCTCATCACTGTCATCAGTCTCATCACTGTCATCAGTTCCAGAACAGTCTGAAGAGAGGAGCTGGCCATCTCTAGTTGGTTCTAAATCACCAATTGGATCTATGTTACTGGCTGGTTCTGATACTACACAGTCCTCTCCATCAGGTTCTGTTTTCATCTGTTCAGTTGAGGTGCTGGCTAGGGGCTCTGTGTCCTTGATTTGGTTAATCCACGAGGACTGAGGTTTCTCTTCATCATGTTCACTCTTCACAGAGACAGGATTGAATGTGACCTTCATGATATCAGCCTCCTGCAGACCTTGGAGCTGCTCTCCCTCCTGACTGATCCAGAGTTCCATCTGTTCCTCTTTCATCTGTAGGGGCTCTGGGTCCTCCTGGTCCAGACTGGGGCTCCTCTCCTGCTGCTCAGGGGGAACCTCCTCTTCACACATAAACAGCTGTTGGGGCTCTGGAGGGAGGAGTAAAATACTATGAATAACAAACATAGAGATTCAGTAAATAAATTTTACCATTTAAATGAAACTATCCAACTGAGAGCAAAAACACTGTATTAGAACCATATGAAATCCGCGTTCACGGAATCGCGGAATTGACCAATAAAAATGGAATCAACTGTAGACGTGGAATATTGCAGAATTTGCCCTAATCTGGACTGAAATTCCGTGTTTGGGAGAACATGGAACGTTTGGTGCAAAGCAAACACGACCGGGGACGCTACAGCGTGTTACACACAACACGCAGCAATATCCAAGCGTCTAGCTGCTTCGGTGTTAACGTTAATGTCGCAAGAAATTCCACACTAAGCCCTAAATTCAGAGCAGCGCAGTATCCTAATTACTTTTATATGACCGGCGATAAGGTGTTTTGCTAATTCTGTCAACATACTGTGGACTGGACTCGCAAAACATGTGCGAAGATCACTCTCCAAAAGCCATGTCAGGATAACGGAAAAACACTGTGCTTCCCAAAACACACCAGCTCTCTAACGATGATCTCTGGTGATCACAATAGATACAGCTAGAGGGCGAGGCTAATCACTGACACTATTGTGATTAAATAGCTATGTAACGTTACAGTACATAGGACTATAGATGGAAATGATAGCTTCTTGCTAAATCTAGTCCACCCATCTATTTGTTTAATGCAAATTATTGTCAGTACACACTGTTCTTTATAAACGAAATAAACTAAAGGTGCCTAAATTATGCATTACTATATTTCATCACAATATAATAGATATAGCTAGGCTACTTACATTGTGATTGTATTTTTATTTTGTCACAATATTATTTGAAAAATATTGTGTAAAATTGAACTGTATTTCTGAGTTGCAGCACTTAAAAACATTAAATGGACTGTTATATCTTATTAAATTGTGGACATTTATTCATTCCCACTTATTAGACACAATTTCTGATGGTAAAATTAGCGTAAAAAGCTAAATACAGAATTCTGAAATATTAAAACGGAATTTGGAAAAAAATCTAATGGAATTTCATATGGCTCTACACTAAATAGCTTACAACAATAAACAGTGTGCACAAAATGTCAAGTACATCCCATTATTGACCCCCCGCCCCTCCTGAAAGCTTAAAAAAATTAAATATATAAATAATCTTGCTTTATTCCCAGTAACATTAACTCATTCACGGCCAGCGGTGTAAGCCATCCTTGTACTCAATCGGCTACCGCTGTAAAAGATAGGGATTGTCACTGTGCGTCGCGGTGTTTGCAGGGCTATATCTATATTCTATATTATAGCTATGGAGACAATACTATGGCTCATTTGAAATTAACTATCCATCGTTCAACTCTGTGTCAGTGTATTGAAAATCATACTGACGGGATTTTCGAAATACCCCGGTAACACCGTCATGCCGCCTGAGCCTAGATGAGGTGACTAGCGTTACTATGGTAATTACATATGTTTACATTCAGGGCTTGACATTAACTTTTTGAGCCACTTGTCCTTCGGACACGCCTATACTTGTATAGTTATTACGGTATAGTTGTTATTACGGTATAGTTATTGCCATAAATAACACCATTCAAATAAATAATTGTATTTTTATTTGAAATAATTTCTTTGAACACATTGGTCGCCATAAACGAGTTATGCCGTTTTTGGCCGCCATGCGTTGAACGGCAACAACGGCGTAAGCGGGTGGTTTTGAAGTGAGCACGAAGTGGGTTTTAAAATGGGTCAGAGCGACTTCCGGAGCGAGAGCTCTCCTCCGCTCCAAGCCGCTCAGTGCACACGGCACTGCGCGCAAAATCATAGCATGCTCGGCCCCTCCCAGACCAGTAGGCACCGGTCCACAATGCACCTGTAAACAGAATTGTGCTTAAAAGAAATCCCACAACGTGAAAGCATGGCCGTGTTTGCTAAGTATTATAAAAAAGTAACAGAGAAAAAGTTCCAATGTATCGTGAAAACAACTAACGATGATGGTGCAGAGACGGAATGTGCAGAGTATGTTACCGTCGGAAAAGATTCTTCTTGGAATCTAAAGAGACACATTGGGAGGAAGCATGACCACATATTTCGCAAACATAATGAGAAGAAATCCAAAGGTTTGTTGTCATTATTAGCCATTTTGCTGGATGAAGCGTTTTTTTAAATGATATCCATGGATTACGAACCCCTAAGTAAAGGAGAACGTGAAAGAATGCGACATTTTGCCGGCATGGCCCAACCAGGTTACACCCCGCCCTGCTACAGTACTGTCCGGGACGCGTGAATACTTTCGGCAAGCAACAAGCCCTTCCGTGTTGCTCTGATTGTCCGCGCATGAGCCGCGACAAGCCCCTCAGCCAGGCAGCATACTAAGCTCCGCTTAACGCAATTTATACAAATGGAAGTATTGATTTCGCCGTAACAAATCATTAAAAAAATATACCGTTAACTGGAATATGTTGTTTCTTTACACATATGTTGGATTATGTAATTGGTTTGTCATGACAAACAAATAAAAATTCGCGAATTAACCGGTGGCTACAACAACACACAGTAACTACATGCATCATTGTTTACAATGAACGGTGGGGCTAATCGAAAGGACTGGACACAGACAAGTTAAACTAACCTAAAGTTAGTTGTTCACCATACTATTTTTTTTTATTTTATTACATACTTATCCTTTGTCTATAGCACAGTATCTGGAGCGTAACAGAAAGAAGCATTTTGTATAAAAGTATTCTGTACTTCTGTATGACAACTATTAAAGAAACTTGAACTTGAAACAATCTACAGACACAAACAAACACAGAACCGGACTGTTATATTAAATTAATTGATTGCTGTTTAACTTGTCCGTGTCCAGTCCTTTCGATTAGGGGTGGAGCGGGGAGCGCTTGATGCCAAATGAAGTTGAGCGCTGAGCGGCGTGGGGGCAGGATCAACATGAGCGAATGACGAGCGGAACAAGCCGTCTAGAGCGAAGAGCGGATTTCTCGGCCGCTCCGCTCACATGCTCTGGTCTCACAGTGTCACACTGGAAACTCTCAATCTCTGTACATCAATATTACTTGTCCCGGACAAACGCCGAGCATCTTCTGAGTGCTCGCTTAGTTGACACTGACAGTGGCACGAGACCGGAGAAAATATCAGGATGTTTAATAAAAGTTGGTTGTTTTGTTGTTACCTGTTGATCTAATGTGCCTATTGTTAACACATTCCCCGCCATTGGTTATACCCATCAATATACAGTCTGCCACCACTGTAAGCCTATGGAGATGTTTACCTTCTTTGCAGGGCTATAACTTTTTAAATTGTATTGCTATATTGACATTACTATGGCCCATTCAACATCGATTATCGTTCCGGATGTGGGAACGTTATATTTTTTCATTCATACATTGTTGTGTTAATATCGTCTTGAATATAAGTATGTTTTTAAGCTTAGATTATCGATTGCCGTTTCTTTCCTATACACGCTATATTAAAAAATTCAAATGTATATGATCGGTATACATTATGCTTCATCATGCATGGAGGAAAGGGGGAGCGGGCGTCATCTATAATTCCTTTATCGTCAGTAATGGCTTTATGTAGTATGGGTTGATATGTTGATCAGACTGTTTGCAAACAAAGAAACGCACAATCGGGCTGAAAATAACGTTACTGTCCTCTTACCGTTCGCCGATGAGACTGGAAGAAAAAGATCCCAATTATTTGACGCCGATCGCCTAGATCCATTTCCGGTTTGTATGGCGCAATAAACGCCTAAATCATATCGATTATTGCGTTATGGAAGCGATCCATACGCACGCCAGTGTTTGTCTGGACCCACGTAACAAGATATTACTGCCGGAGGGATTTCCTCGACGCACCGATCACAACTTCCGGTTTTGAGAGTGTAACTCGCCCGACCATCCACCAGGCGGCGGTATTGAGGCGTTGCAATCTCATTCAGGGTCCCGCTGCAGCACCGGAGGTTGGCTGGATGAATTATGAATGCAATGGCGAAAAAATGAAATATTGATCCCAAAAACGGCGTAAGTCGTTCTTGGCGTTCAACGCATGGCGGGCAAAAACGGCGTAACTCGTTCTTGGCGCAGGATGTGTTTAGAGGGAGGCAGAGTAGGGGAGACACAGACAGACAGACAGACAGGCAGTTATTGGTTCAAGAGGGAGACAGAGTAGGGGAGACACAGGAGACAAGGTTCTGATGGGATCTGATCCCAGGCCAGCAGGGGGGGGGGGGGGTATTTGTGTTCTGTTGTTGTTCACTTTCATCTGCTTGCTCCTCCAGGGGACCATGCTGTCCAACCAGGAAGCAGCTGTTTCTCCAGTTCTGGAGGCCAGCACCCTCCAAGGCTAGAAGGATACCATTAAGGTTTATAATGTTGTCTGTTAGCCTATAGAACAGGGGTCTCAAACTCGCGGGTTATTTGTGGCTCGCCCCGCCCCACCCCTCCATCTGGCCCGCAACGTGCTATCAAAAATATGATGTAATCTGGCCCACAAAATTATCGACCTATTCTCCACTTGCACAACCTGAAAGTAGGCACTTCCGGCTGACTTCCGGTTGCGAATGGTACTTCCTGTCCCATCCAAATACATTGTTTTTAGCTACTTTTCTCCCGTTATTTAAACAACTTTGTCGTCACAGAGAGGCAATGAAACGTTTGTATTATTATAGTATAGAATGTATTTAATAAGCAAACGTTTGTCAGCAGGGTTTTTGGGCTGTATTTCATGTAAAAACGTTTACTGTTAGTTTACTTGCTCACGCTAATTAAGGCTAATGCTGGCTAACAGAAGCTAGCGCAAGAAACGACGCCGCAAAGTATTGTTTATAGTGCATTTCTTGCCACCTTATAGCATTTGTACATTTGTATGACAGTCTATAATGCTCCCGTGAGGTTTTTCCGGACGTTTTGGTAATGATTTTCACTATAAAATCATATTTCTAAATGACAGGAAGTTGATAAACTGGCCAGAATAGCTTTGAGCTAACGATCTTTGCCGATGCATTCCATTCTAAACGTAACGTTAGTTGTTCAAAACATTACCTGTCTATATAATTTGTTCCTCAACGTTATATAGACCGGTAATGTTTTGTAAACTAACTGCAGCCTGCTACAGTTAGAAGCTAACGTTAGCCAGCAAGCTGCAGCCTGCTATAGTTAGAAGCTAACGTTAGCCAGCAAGCTGCAGCCTGCTACAGTTAGAAGCTAACGTTAGCCAGCAAGCTGCAGCCTGCTACAGTTAGAAGCTAACGTTAGCCAGCAAGCTGCAGCCTGCTACAGTTAGAAGCTAATGTTGAGGAACAAATTATATAGACAGGTAATGTTTTGAACAACTAACGTTACGTTTAGAATGGAATGCAAAGATCTCGACATTAATAAGACTCCGGGAATGTCTTCTTTAACCATTTGGGAATCACTGAAGGCGTACTTAAGGGGACAGGTGATTTCATATTGCGCCAACCAAAAGAAGATAAACACGGCACGCCTTAAGCAACTGACGGACGAGATTTTGGAGCTAGATAGACTACATAGCCACTCGCCATCAACCGACACGTTGAAAAAACGTATATCGCTGCGAACTGAGTTTGACCTCCTGTCAACGCGACAGGCTGAGTACCTCATTACTAAAACGCGACAGGGGTACTATGAACATGGGGAGAAGGCCGGACGGATACTTGCCCATCAGCTGCGACAAAGAACTGCCAACCAGTCCATCCCCACTATCAACGACGAGCGAGGCTCAAAAGCCACTGACAACCTTAAAATTTATAAAAGCTTTAAAACGTTCTATCAATCGTTATACACCTCGGACTCGCAAGTGGGGCCCTCCACGCTAGACTATTTCTATAGGACCCTCCGCGTCCCGACAGTCGACCCAGAGAGGGCCGCAGATCTGGAGGAGGAACTGGCGGTGGCGGAGATTACGTCAGCGATTAGATCTATGCAGAGTGGCAAGTCCCCGGGGCCAGGCGGCTACCCTACAGACTTCTACAAAGAATTCTCAACCCTGCTGCTAACCGTATTTGATGAATCATTCTCAATAAATTCTCTTCCTCCGACCATGCGCCAAGCGGTTATCTCCTTAATCCTTAAGAAAGACAAGAACCCACTGGAATGCGGCTCGTTCCGTCCAATTTCCCTCCTTAACGCCGATGTCAAGGTTCTCGCTAAGGTTCTGGCCCGTCGTCTGGAGGGGGTTCTTCCTGCTGACCTGTTGTACAGAACTTGTAAATCGCTTTGGATAAACGTATTGTATGTCATAAATGTCTTGATGAAAATGGAGGACCCTTGTAAACAAGACAAAAGTATTTTTCTGGTCTTCATCCTCTTAGCAGTTGTTAGTATTGAGCTGTACTGTATTGTCAGAGCTGGATGCAATCCTACCTGGAGGGGAGAGAACAGATGGTGGAGGGAAATGGTACCCTATCCCCCCCCCTCACAGTGAGCTGTGGTGTTCCACAAGGAAGCATACTAGGACCGCTACTGTTCCTAATTTATGCAAATGACATGTTGTCAGCTTGTGACTGTTTGGTAATCGTACAGGCTAATACTCCATGCAAATATGTTACACATTGGTCAGATACAGACCTTGAGTAGAAAGCTGGGAAAACCCTGAAGGACAGATCAGTTTGTCTAAAGTAAACAGGACACTCACTTTAGAAACTTAGAGTAGATGTTAAAAACAGATTGTGAACCACTTTAAATTGGTTCTGTCGGCCTGACCTTGATAGAGTGTGATTGATAAGTTAGGTTGCCATGGTAACATACTGGGAAGAGCAGGGTTACAGAGACTGGGAGGGTTTACGACCAAGCTTCAAACTATAATCGGTAGCACTTTATAATAACACCCTGTTATAATACATTTATAAGGTATTTGTAGATAATGAACTAATCATGAACAAACCATTTATATACATTTATAGATTATTATTAAATCATTTATAACTATATTTGTATACCATTTACAAAGTATTTATAACACATTAGTGGATAATGAACTAACCATGAACAAACCATTTATATACATTCATAAATGATTATTAAATCATTTATAACTATATTTGTATAACATTTACAGATTAGTTCTACATTATTTATAACTCATTATCAACATTGTTTGTACTTGATTTGTTCATCATTAAATAATGTTGTTTAATGTGTAGTAACACATTGTAGATGCTTTGAAAAATAGATATGAAAAAACGACTATAGTGTATCTCCATTTATTTTTCATGTTCAACAAATGATTTGTTAAGACATTCATAAAACATTTATAAATCATTTGCAGATGCTATCGTGGGGGCCAATCTGAAGTGAAGCCTATTCATCATTAACAAATGTCTGAATGAATGAATGAATGAAAACTTTATTTAACAGATTGCAGAATGGGTACAATACAGTACGGCTCAATACATACAATTGTTAAGGGGATGCAGACCTGAGAAAGACGTTTGTCTTGTTTCCATCAGGGTCCCCCATTTTCAATTCATATAGACATATATGACATACATGACATACAGATAGTCAGTACTGCTACATCTATACATTTATGACATACCAGATTTGCAAATACAGTACTGTTTGTGATACAGAAGGAGTCAAGAAAAGGGAGTATATACATTTGACGTAGAAACTGTACATTGGAGGAGGTTGGGTGGGGGGGGTTGGGTACATTGGGATATTGACAACCATACTGGGTAATTTACATTGGAGGTGGTTGGGGGGGGGGGGGGGGGCGGGGGGCACACTGTATAAACAAGTAACACTGTACATTGAGGGGGGGGGGGAGGAGACACTGTACAAACAAACACAATTGTACATTGAACTATTGACAAAACCATACTAGGTAAATGACTGTACATTGGAGGGGGTTGGGTTAGGATATTTACAGGGGCCAGTGTTGAATTGCAGTCTCCCGTAGGTGTCCCTTGAGAGAGGTTTTGAAAGTGGGTAGTGATCCACATTCCTTTACAGCTTTGGGTAGGGCGTTCCACATTGATGTGGCATAATTGCGAAACGTGTTTAGTCCCTTATTTGAGCCGAATCTGGGTTTAACATGATTTGTGGAGCTCCCTCTGGTGTTGTGATCGTGGTATTCACTGACCTTTGGGAAGTATTTTGACATGTACATGGGTACCTTGGTCGTGTAGTGTATCTTGTAGACCAGGCCCATTGCAAGTTGTTGTACTCTGTCGTCTACTCTAAGCCATCCTAGGTTGTCAAAGTGGGCAGGGGTGAGGTGGGTTCTAGGAGTAAGGTCAAGCAGTAGTCTGACCAGTTTGTTTTGAGATGTTTGTAATTTTGTTTTTAGCGCCTTTGAGGTGCTTTGGTACCATGAGGTGCAAGCATAGTCGTAGTACCCCTGAATGAGTGCTCCTGCCAGAGTCTTCAGGGTGTTCTTGTTTACCAGAGAGGAGATCCGGTACAAGAATTGAGTTCGTTGGTTGACTTTTTTTATTACATTGGATGCCATTTTGTCACAGGAGAGATTAGCCTCTAGGATGGAACCCAGGTAGGTAATTTCATCTTTCCTTGTGACAATATTGTCACCCACTGTAACTGAGAAGCCGTCGGTCTTGCTGAGTTTGTTATTTGAACCGAAGAGAATGGACTCTGTTTTGCCCATGTGTAATGATAGTTTGTTATCAGCGAGCCATATGCAGATTCTGCCTAGTTCCGAGCTGAGGGTTTTTTCAACCTGTAACTTGTTCTTGTCAGAGACCAGCAGGGCTGAGTCGTCCGCAAACAGGAACAAGTTGCAGTCACAAGCTGACGACATGTCATTTGCATAAATTAGGAACAGTAGCGGTCCTAGTATGCTTCCTTGTGGAACACCACAGCTCACTGTGAGGGGGGGGGATAGGGTACCGTTTACCTCCACCATCTGTTCCCTCCCCTCAAGGTAGGATTGCATCCAGCTCACTGATAGACTATCAAAACCAATTGCTTTTAGCTTGTCAATCAGAATGGAGTGATTGACCGTGTCAAAGGCCTTTTGTAGGTCCAGCATGACCATGCCGCAGTATTTGCCTGCGTCCACCTCTTGTTTGATGTGGTCATTCAAATAGAGAAGGCATGTGTCAGTGGAGTGGGATGTTCTGAAGCCAGATTGGAATTCGTAGATTAGATTTTTTTCTGCTAGGTACTTTTCGACCTGTTCGTAGACTATTTTTTCCATGACTTTCGAGATGGAGGTGAGAATAGAAACAGGGCGGTAGTTGCCTGGGTCTAATTTGCTGCCCTTTTTGTGCAGAGGGGTCACCCTCGCAATTTTGAAGTCCTTGGGGACGTGTCCCTGTTTTATGGAGAGGTTTATTATGTGTGTGATGATTGGTGTGATGGCGGCTGCTGAGTCTCTGAGGAATTTGGAGGGGATGTTGTCATGGCCAGTGGCCTTGTTAGGTTGGAGGGCGCTCAGTTTATTGAGTACCTCATCTGTTGTTACCATTTCCAGCTTGAAGTCGTCCTTGCGGACCCCTAGGTTTTTGTAGTAAGCTACTATGTGTTCTACCCCATAAAGCCCTGAGTGGGAGGGTAGTTTGTTTACCAGTGTTGTGGCTATGTTTGTGAAGAAAATGTTTAAGTAATTGGCTACATCCAGCTTGTCTGTGATGAGCGTGTTGTCCGTTTTTATGTTTATGTTTGAGAATCTGGTTTTAAGTTTTTTACTGCATCCTAGTTGATTATTGAGTAATTTCCAAAGTTCACGTGGTTTGTTTTTGTTTTCCTCAGTTTTGTCATTGATGAAATTCTTTTTTGCAGTTTTGATCATGGAGTTTACGTCGTTTCTTAGTCTGTTTCTTTCTAGTTTGAGTTCAGTCACGTGGGCTTGGAGTTCACTGCTCGTGCTTTTAGTAAGCTTTGACTGACTTTTACGAAACTCAGAGCATTTTTTGTCTCTGGTTTTCATAGCGGCCAGTATTTCGGAGTGCATCCACGGCTCAGCGCGATTTTTTACCCTGGTGGTTCTTAGGGGGGCCATGTCGTTTAGTATTGCTGAGAATTTGGTTTTGAAACCAAGCCATGTTTCGTCAACCAGTGTACCATTGAGTTCATCTGACCAGTCCAGACTCTCCAGTTCAAGGTTGAAGGCCTCGCTAGAGTAGGTTTTGAGGTCTCTAGATGTGACTGTTTTGTGGCAGCCAGCCTTTTGTTTTAGTTTTTTTCGGGTACAGAATATCATATAATGATCACTTAACCCACATGCTATAACCCCTTTATTTGAGATCTTGGACTTGTCGGAGGTCAGAATGAGGTCAATGGTAGTCTGAGTTGATTCACATACACGTGTGGGTTGGGTGATTAGCTGGCTGAGGCCATGCAGATCACAAAACCTACTGAAGGCCTTGAAGACGGGTGCATCTTTTCGTTGCATATCCGTGTTCCAGTCTCCAATAAGAATTTTGTCTACATCCTCAACTCCAGCTAAACACCCATCCATTGTATCATAAAAGCCACTATGATCTGGCGGCCTGTAGACTGTGCCAACCAGTAGGGATTTCGCCCTTTCGAATAGGATTTCCACCCATACAGTTTCAATTGATTTATGATTCAGGTCATTTCTGTTGATGAATTTGGTGTCCTTGTGTATGTACATACAGACACCACCTCTAATACAGTTAATTATTTGTTTACTTTTTCATCACATGTTACAAATGTTGTAGGCAGCTTTCGGATACACCCTTCTTTGTGACATCAAACAGTGACAGAATTAGGACTAAAGATAAATGCAATTTTATTAACATATAAAATACATGTGCATGACATATAGTGTAACTGGGGGGGCACTAGGACCCAGGAGTACCCTGGCCAGGTAGAGTATCTAGAGAGGAAGTCTCACGCGAGCGAGACTTGACGTCACGTGTGTTGCACTGTTGCCGTCTGTTTAATGGAAGCACAAGTTATCCGTGCTGCGTCTATACTTTTGCTTTTAATAAGGTATGGGCAGGTTAAACACCTTTTTTTGTTGGTAAATCTATTCCATAATTTCCGACCTACAAACAACTCTTATGTTGTGTAGACGTTCGTGTAGATGTGGTGGGCGCTAACGTTACATTTGTTCGACACGACACACAAGAGTAATAATTATTTGTGTCGTGTCATCATCACTGAGCACACTGAGCACACATTATGAACAAATGTAGCGTTAGCGCCCACCACATCTACACGAACGTCTACACAACATAAGAGTTGTTTGTAGGTCGGAAATGATGGAATAGATTTACCAACAAAAAAAGGTGTTTAACCTGCCCATACCTTATTAAAAGCGAAAGTATAGACGCAGCACGGATAACTTGTGCTTCCATTCAAACAGACGGCAACAGTGCAACACACGTGACGTGACTGACGTCAAGTCTCGCTCGCGTGAGACTTCCTCTCTAGATACTCTACCTGGCCAGGGTACTCCTGGGTCCTAGTGCCCCCCGATGTTACACTATATGTCATGCACATGTATTTTATATGTTAATAAAATTGCATTTATCTTTAGTCCTAATTCTGTCACTGTTTGATGTCACAAAGAAGGGTGTATCCGAAAGCTGCCTACAACATTTGTAACATGTGATGAAAAAGTTAACAAATAATTAACTGTATTAGACACTTGTTAATGATGAATAGGCTTCACTTCAGATTGGCCCCCACGATAGCATCAGCAAATGATTTATAAATGTTTTATGAATGTCTTAACAAATCATTTGTTGAACATGAAAAATAAATGGAGATACTGTAGGAAAGCCTGCTAATAAGACTACTTTGTTCTGTAATAGCCCTTCATATGTTGTTGTTGACAGGAAAGGGTAATTGATTCATGCCTGTGTAATCGTTCAGTGTGATGTGCCCCGATCAAGTGTTGCACTCTAGTCTTCTGATAACGTTACTGACCATTAAGAGTTCTCTCCCTTTAAGTGAGCAAGCCGGTCTCCGTGTTACTGCCTGACGACTACTTCGTTCTGTACCTGCCCTTTAAGAGTCCCTCCCCTTTAACGTGCACGAGCTATTCTCTGTGTTGCTGCCTGATGGTCGGCTGCTGTAGCAGTAATGTCCGTCCCTTTGGGATAACGTGTGCGTCAATGAACGTGAGTACATTACCTGTGCTTAGTTCTGCCTAATCCATTCATTCAGCTTACTCTACCTTTATAGTGTGTCTCCGCTGTTCTATTCCTGTCGACGTCATTCCCTCTGTTATTGAAATACCGCGCTGTTAGCTTAGCTACACGTTAGCCAACATACGTTGCCTGCAAGAGATGCTGCGTGGTTAGCTTAGCCGCACGTGAGCTAGCTTAGGCTATATAACTCACTCACTACTTCTAGTGAATAGAATGTATCTTTACACCTGGTTTACAGTCCACCTACCTATACTGTTTACATGCACTGCATGAGTAATTCCCCTGCATAGGTTATGTAGGTTATATATATAATAACTCCGGTTAAGTGAATGTCTTGGTTAATAGTTGCACTGTATTGCTATGAATATCATTATAGCTATAGACCACATGTTTATGACCTTATGTTTATGTACGCCACTACTGTGTTTACTAATGTATACTGTATTGTATCACTACTGTTATTAATGTATACTGTATTGTATTCCTCTGTAGACAACCACACACATGGAAATATCCCAACCACACACACCTTTCTGTTCCCAATAAAAGACAATACCTGCAGCACGCCTCTGTGACTCTCTAATAGGAGTTAAAACGCCATAGTGTCCGCCAGCTCTATTAAACGCAACCCGTGGAGGCCCTAGCCCTCCGTTTCATGGTCCTTCGAAGCCGGATAGAGCTCCTCCAAGACGCTATGGCAGACCAGGACACCACAGAGACCACCGCTCACCCGCAGAGAGAGCGCCACCTACCAAGCCACCTACGTGACCTCAGGGTGGGTCATGAACCTGAACTCAGTACTCGGATCAGTCAGTACTCGGATCAGCCAGTACTCGGATCAGTCAGTACTCGGATCAGTCAGTACTCGGATCAGTCAGTACTCAGATCAGTCAATTCCTAGACCCACCATAAGGTCAGATGTCGGCTCCCATCGTTCATACCCGGCGAGTACCACAAGGGCCCCGTATGAAGGTAGTAGGTCCTCACGTCTGTCAATTCCTAGACCCACCATAAGGTCAGGTGTTGGCTCCCATCGTTCATCTGGGAGTGTACACCGACAACACGCTCTCTCACCAGCCCAGGAAGCAATCCTCCAGGAGTACATCCACTCCATGGAGCTTGAGGAGCTACAGCGCCAGGTACAAGAAGACTACGACGCCAACCTGGAGTGTAAACGTTTAAAACGCATAGAGCAGGAAGCACAAGACGCACGGGAAGCTATCGTTAAACGCCTGGACAGGCAGAGGCGGCTTAAGAAGAAGGAGAAGGAACTTCAAGTAGCCAAACTGGTCACCTCACTTCAAGAGTCAAAGACGAGGGCTCTTGTACGTGCAGCAACATCTGAGCCGACCTATCCACCACCTGGACAACAGCACCACGTAGTGGCACCTGTGCCTCTAGCCCTTCCTACCGTACCACAGCACATGCATCCCCTGCCGGCTAATCCAGCCGCCATCACTCCAGTGATACACCACCCAGCACAGGCGACGCCTCGCCCTGCCGCTCCCCCTGTGTCGCCAACCCAGCTCCCAACATGCCTGGTTCACTTGAGCAACCTACAATCTCACACAGGGCCCCCTGTAGCTACTCACAGTACCCAGAGTCCTACCTATGGTGCGACCATCCCTAGTACTCAACTCAGTACCCAACCTAGTACTCAACTCAGTACCCAACCTAGTACTCAACTCAGTACCCAACCTAGTACTCAACCCAGTACTCAACTCAGTACCCAACCTAGTACTCAACTCAGTACCCAACCTAGTACTCAACTCAGTACCCAACCTAGTACTCAACCCAGTACTCAACTCAGTACCCAACCTAGTACTCAACTCAGTACCCAACCTAGTACTCAACTCAGTACCCAACCTAGTACTCAACCCAGTACTCAACTCAGTACTCAACTCAGTACCCAACCTAGTACTCAACTCAGTACCCAACCTAGTACTCAACTCAGTACCCAACCTAGTACTCAACCCAGTACTCAACTCAGTACTCAACTCAGTACCCAACCTAGTACTCAACTCAGTACCCAACCTAGTAATAATAATAATAATAATGGATTGGATTTATATAGCGCTCTTCGTGACACCCCAGAGACCCCAGAGCGCTTACAGAGTCCATTATTCGTTCATACACAGTCATACCGGTGGTGGTAAGCTACAATTGCAGCCAGAGCTGCCCTGAGGCAGACTCACGGAAGCGTGGCGAATAATCATCGCCTACGGCCCCTCCGACCACCACCAACATTCATTCACATGCATACACATTCATACGAGGCAAGTAGGTTAAGTGTTTTGCCCAAGGACACAACGGCAGTGGGATGGACATGGGCTTGAGCGGGATTCGAACCACCAACCCTTCGATCATTGGATGACCCGCTCTACCCCTGAGCCACGCCGCCCCACTAGTACTCAACCTAGTACTCAACCTAGTACTCAACCTAGTACTCAGCCTAGTACTCAACCTAGTACTCAACCTAGCACCCAGCCTAGTACTCAACCTAGTACTCAGCCTAGCACCCAGCCTAGTACTCAGCCCAGTACTCAACCTAGTACTCAACCTAGTACTCAACCCAGTACTCAGCCTAGTACTCAGCCTAGTACTCAACCTAGTACTCAACCTAGTACTCAGCCTAGTACTCAGCCTAGTACTCAACCTAGTACTCAACCTAGTACTCAACCTAGGACCTCTCCCAGTCCTCCGCTCCCTGCCTTTGAAGACCTCTCTTCATGGAAAGATCTCGTCCAAGCAACAGTCAGGTCCCTTCACGGTGCGGCTGATGCCCAGACCACTGATCAGCCTTATGAAGCGGCCGACTTCCTCAACGCTGAGAAGGTCCTCCTTAAACAAACCCAGCCGGACTCATTCCCAGAGGAGATCAAGGCCCTCAAGTCTGACCGACCTCTTCCCCCAGACAGTCGTTTCGCCACTCTATCTCCAGAGTACGACAAGGCTACCTGTCTCCTCAGAGTAGGCGGTAGGCCGCACGGGGCCGAGAACTTGGAGATGGATGACATTCACCCAATCGTCTTGGATCCACATCACCCCCTGACAAAGCTGATCATCCAAGATTATGATCAAACTCTTCTCCACCCCGGGCCTGAGAGGGTACTCGTTGATCTTCGATCCCGACTCTGGGTCCTACATGGAAGAGGAGCAATCCGCAAGCATCAGCACACCTGCCGAGAACGTCACGCCAGGCGAGCAAGGCCTGACATGCCTAAAATGGCCGCCCTTCCGCCCTGTCGCCCGCGTCTCTACAAGCCCCCATTCTATTCCACCAGAGTAGACTATTTTGGGCCATTTCACACCAAGATAGGGCTCCGGAGAGGCAGAAGTGGAGGAAGGACGGCAAGAAAGCCGCTCGGCCAGGTGGCCCTCATCGTTGACCCGCGGCTTCCTCGGGCACTCTGGCAGCCAGGGAAGGTCACGTACCCTGGAACTGACGGGCGCACCCGCACCGCAGCTGTCCAGGTGAAGGACAGAATATACCTGCGCCCTGTGTCCCGGCCGGTGCAGCTCCCGAGTCTCCCGGATACAGAGGACCACTGAGACTTTCCTGTTTAGTTCAAAAGGTCTAAGTAGACTTTTGGGTGCGGCTGTGTAGGAAAGCCTGCTAATAAGACTACTTTGTTCTGTAATAGCCCTTCATATGTTGTTGTTGACAGGAAAGGGTAATTGATTCATGCCTGTGTAATCGTTCAGTGTGATGTGCCCCGATCAAGTGTTGCACTCTAGTCTTCTGATAACGTTACTGACCATTAAGAGTTCTCTCCCTTTAAGTGAGCAAGCCGGTCTCCGTGTTACTGCCTGACGACTACTTCGTTCTGTACCTGCCCTTTAAGAGTCCCTCCCCTTTAACGTGCACGAGCTATTCTCTGTGTTGCTGCATGATGGTCGGCTGCTGTAGCAGTAATGTCCGTCCCTTTGGGATAACGTGTGCGTCAATGAACGTGAGTACATTACCTGTGCTTAGTTCTGCCTAATCCATTCATTCAGCTTACTCTACCTTTATAGTGTGTCTCCGCTGTTCTATTCCTGTCGACGTCATTCCCTCTGTTATTGAAATACCGCGCCGTTAGCTTAGCTACACGTTAGCCAACATACGTTGCCTGCAAGAGATGCTGCGTGGTTAGCTTAGCCGCACGTGAGCTAGCTTAGGCTATATAACTCACTCACTACTTCTAGTGAATAGAATGTATCTTTACACCTGGTTTACAGTCCACCTACCTATACTGTTTACATGCACTGCATGAGTAATTCCCCTGCATAGGTTATGTAGGTTATATATATAATAACTCCGGTTAAGTGAATGTCTTGGTTAATAGTTGCACTGTATTGCTATGAATATCATTGTAGCTATAGACCACATGTTTATGACCTTATGTTTATGTACGCCACTACTGTGTTTACTAATGTATACTGTATTGTATCACTACTGTGTTATTAATGTATACTGTATTGTATTCCTCTGTAGACAACCACACACATGGAAATATCCCAACCACACACACCTTTCTGTTCCCAATAAAAGACAATACCTGCAGCACGCCTCTGTGACTGTCTAATAGGAGTTAAAACGCCATAGTGTCCGCCAGCTCTATTAAACGCAACCCGTGGAGGCCCTAGCCCTCCGTTTCAGATACACTATAGTCGTTTTTCATATCCATTTTCAAAGCATCTACAAATGTGTTACTACACATTAAACAACATTATTTAATGATGAACAAATCAAGTACAAACAATGTTGATAATGAGTTATAAATAATGTAGAACTAATCTGTAAATGTTATACAAATATAGTTATAAATGATTTAATAATAATTTATGAATGTATATAAATGGTTTGTTCATGATTAGTTCATTATCCACTAATGCGTTATAAATACTTTGTAAATGGTATACAAATATAGTTATTAGGGATGCTCGATATTGGCTTTTTTACCGATACCGATATTCCGATATTGTCCAACTCTTAATTTCCGATACCGATATCAACCGATATCAACCGATACCGATATATGCAGGGTTTCCCCGTCCAAAAAACTGAATAATTTCAGGTAACTAATAATTTCACTGGATATATATATAACAAATATTGTTATTGTTTTTTTCTTTTTTTAAACCGATACCGATATTTTCCGATATCACATTTTACTGCCGATATCGGCCGATAATATTGGTCGGCCGATAATATCGGACATCCCTAATAGTTATAAATGATTTAATAATCATTTATGAATGTATATAAATGGTTTGTTCATGATTAGTTCATTATCTACAAATACCTTATAAATGTATTATAACAGGGTGTTATTATAAAGTGCTACCCTATAATCTAATGAACAGACGCACTGCTATAAGACATGTAGAATTTCCCTCCTTTTTGGGAGACGGAGCAGTTTGATTACAAGCAATATCTAGTTCAAATGAAGCAATAACAAAAGCTAACAAAATATGCTGTTATAGTCCAACTTCTGAAAACAAGTGTATTTTAATCAATCAAAGACCTTGTGTGACAAACACAGTTGCATTTACGAAGAGGGAGGCTTCCTCCCTCTGGTGCACATTCCAACAAGGGCTTCAGAATAACTGGTTGGCTGGATAATATTCTTTAACCTAGCTTTTAGCTTAAATCAAACAGTACAAACATTAAGTAAAGAATCTATATCTTTGTCTTTAAGGGGTAGATACTGATCGCCTAACTCTAATTTGGAAAACATTAATCTAAAAGGTTTAATTGGAAGAAAACTATTTTCTTATAATTAACAGAGGGAGGATCGTCTTCCTGACTCACAGGCCAGACACGGCCTCAGGCTTGTTTTTGATTGGCTGAGGGTGTGTGTCCTTCTTGATGAGGGAGGCGGCCTGGACGGTTTAAATGTCTGTGCCCGGGGGAACACACAGACACACAACAGACACAAAATGCAGATGGAGATGAAGATGACGAGGAGAAATGGCCAGAATTGAACACAGGATGAAGGCCCTCGGCTCTGCCATGCCAATGATGACTATGCAAAATGCCAAACGAAGACCAAACCTGCTGAAATAATGATTTTGTAAACAACCATCCAGAGAGAGAGTGTGTATTATGATATTTCAGAGAGCTTCAAACTTCAAAGACAACCACCTTCAGGGACTCTTTTTAAATAAAAGCTCTATAGTATACCACTCCAACTGGCTTGTGTGGACTCCAAATTCTTCTGCACCACACCTGCACTAGACTGGTGGTCGAACCAGACACGTAGCCACAGAAGAAGCAGAGTACTGACCCAGAATATACGACAACTGCAACTTGTTCCTGTTTGCGGACGACTCAGCCCTGCTGGTCTCTGACAAGAAAAAGTTACAGGTTGAAAAAACCCTCAGCTCGGAACTAGGCAAAATCTGCACCTGGCCCGCTGATAACAAACTATCATTACACCTGGGCAAAACAGAGTCCATTCTCTTCGGCTCAAATAACAAACTCAGCAATGAATGAATGAATGAAAACTTTATTTAACATTGCAGAATGCAATACAGTACGGCTCAATACACACAATTGTTAAGGGGATGCAGACCTGAGAAAGACGTTTGTCTTGTTTCCATCAGGGTCCCCCATTTTCAATTCATATAGACATTTATGACATACACAACATACATGACATTTATGGCATAGGGACATATAGGTATTTAGTACTGATACATTTGTGACAAACGGTATTCAAATATACAGTACTGTTACCCCTAGATCCTGACAGAGTATATACATATGATGGTGAGGGGACTGTACATTAGGAGGGGGTGGGTGTGTGGGAGAGAAATATACGTACGGCAAGACCGACGGCTTCTCAGTTACAGTGGGTGACAATATTGTCACAAGGAAAGATGAAATTACATACCTAGGTTCCATCCTAGAGGCAAATCTTTCCTGTGACAAAATGGCATCCAATGTAATAAAAAAAAGTCAACAAACGAACTAGAGTCTTGTACCGGATCTCCTCTCTGGTAAACAAGAATACCCTGAAGACTCTGGCAGGAGCACTCATTCACGGGTACTACGACTATGCTTGCACCTCATGGTACCAAAGCACCTCAAAGGCGCTAAAAACAAAATTACAAACATCTCAAAACAAACTGGTCAGACTACTTGACCTTACTCCTAGAACCCACCTCACCCCTGCCCACTTTGACAACCTAGGATGGCTTAGGGCCCTTTCTCACTCAGGTATTCGGTTCCATTCCGTTTCGTTCTAGCCCGTTCCGAGATCTGATGCGAACTCTCCCCTCTCCCCCCTCTAGTTTGCGTACACACTGCAGTCTTGTTTCGTTCCGGGTTCTGTTTACGGTTTGCCTTTTGAGCGCTTACGCTTGCCGTAGGCGATGATGTCACGTTCGAAAATGTAAACACAGGAAGTGTTAACATGGCGCTGGAGACTGGATGCTGATATAAAATGAATAAATAAGCAATAAATATGAATTTATATTTGAACCTCTCTTGTCAAGCCTTGTCAATATAACCCACCCCATTTTATCACGAATGGATGGTGTTGTAGAGTTCGCTTTTGAGCGTTTCCCAGGGCTAACGCTAAGCTAACGGTTAACGCTAGTTAGCTTAGCCTAGTCTAGTATAGCCTGTAGCACTTTTTCTTTTCAGCAAAGAACGTGCAATAAACAAAACGGATACATTCACTGTGTGTTCTGCCTCTTTTCTCACGAATGGAACTCTGTTGTAGAGTCCGCTTTTGAGCGTTTTGCAGGGTTAATGCTAAGCTAACGGCTAACGCTAGTTAGCTTAGCCTGTCCAGCAGCTAACATTATCCCATCGTTCGTGGCAATTATATTACATGTCATTGATCTACTGGTCGACCACGGCCGACTGGTTGGGCACCACTGGTCTAATAGAAATAAATGCATTCAAACAAGAAACTAATGTATAGAAAATAGCATGGCAAACAAAAATTGCCAGGCCTAATGCGAGCCAGGGAAGTGCTGTGTGTTTTCATCCACTTGTTTTTGGTTGAGGTCTGAACTCTCAAATTGCCCATAAATATAGTTTTTGTGGGTATTCTCCAGTTGTTGCTGTGTGGTGTTTTCTGCCCAAAAATTCAAGCAAGCATGACAGTAACGACGTTGTGTGTGTCACGCCCCCCGCACCCGCACGGCCCGATTCCGAGACCACCTAATCCAACTGGTCCCGTTCAGCGGGGGGTAAAACGAATCAGCGCCGTTTCGCATCCCAAAAGGGGTGAGTGAGAACACTCCCCCCCGTTCCCGGGAGCAGTGATTCGATCCCAAAACGTGAGTGAGAAAGGGCCCTTAGAGTAGACGACAGAGTGCAGCAACTTGCAATGGGCCTGGTCTACAATATTATACACTACACGACTAAGATACCCATGTACATGTCAAAATACTTCTTGTTTTTGTGTAAACCTCCCATTGACTGCACTTTATTTTACACTTACTGCACTTCATTTTACACTTACTGCACTTCGAGCGCCATCTGCTGGCAAAGTTAGAGTTGGTCCAAGGAGCGTATTTGAGGAAGTTCCCCGCCAGCGGTAATGACGTCAAGGCCCGCGCTCTTCACCTCGTTGTATGTTGCTAACGGGCTAATGCTAACTTGTGATTCTGAACAGATCTAGAATGTAGAGATCGTGTAAAGAACGGACTAACTGCAGCTGCTGGAGAGATATGTGAAGTATTTTAATGGACTAAGGAGCAGTATGAACTACAGTAGAGTTTGGTCGCCACCTTGAATGTTCTGACGTCTGAACGTGAGATGAAGAAACACTAAGCTGGTCTCTGACAAGAACAAGTTACAGGTTGAAAAAAAACCTCAGCTCGGAACTAGACAGAATCTGCATATGGCTCGCTGATAACAAACTATCATTACACATGGGCAAAACAGAGTCCATTCTCTTCGGTTCAAATAACAAACTCAGCAAGACCGACGGCTTCTCAGTTACAGTGGGTGACAATATTGTCACAAGGAAAGATGAAATTACATACCTAGGTTCCATCCTAGAGGCAAATCTTTCCTGTGACAAAATGGCATCCAAGGTAGTAATAAAAAAAATCAACCAACGAACTAGATTCTTGTACCGGATCTCCTCTCTGGTGAACAAGAATACCCTGAAGACTCTGGCAGGAGGGGCGGCCAGGTGGTGCAGTGGGCAAGGCACTCACCACCAATGCTGGAGACGCTGGGTTCGAGCCCAGCTCTCCACATTGTTTTCAGTTTGGCTGGTCGTCCGTACTAATACAATTGGCAGTATTAGAGGGTGGGAAAACTGATGGGTGGGGATCGGACGTTGTGGACAGTGACTCCTACAGGTCGGTTGGTGCGCCTGCGCAGTAGAATCAGCAAGCGATGGGGGCGGCGTCCCTCCAAAGTGCAGACCCCTGACGCTGAAAGATCGCGCCGCGCAGGTGAAAAGATGTGACGGCTGCTACCTCGAGTATCGGAGGGGACTCGTGCTATGTATGGCTTCGTCCACATTGCAGCCGGCTTGTGGGAGACAAGAAACAGCGTTCGAGACAGGGGAGGGTTGAATTGGACGATACGAAATTGGGATGGGAGAAAAATAGAAAATGGGAGAAAAAGTGGATACAAAAAAAAGACTCTGGCAGGAGCACTCATTCAAGGGTACTACGGCTTGCACCTCATGGTACCAAATCACCTCAAAGGCGCTAAAAACAAGATTACAAACATCACAAAACAAACTGGTCAGACTTCTACTTGACCTTACCCCTAGAACCCACCTCACCCCTGCCCACTTTGACAACCTAGGATGGCTTAGAGTAGACGACAGAGTACAGCAACTTGCAATGGGTCTAGTCTACAAGATATACTATACGACTAAGGTACCCATGTACATGTCAAAATACTTCCCAAAGGTCAGTGAATACCACTACCAAAACACCAGAGGAAGCTCAACAAATCATGTTAAACCCAGATTCGGCTCAAACAAGGGACTAAACATGTTTAGCAATTATGCCACATCAATGTGGAACGCCCTACCCAAAGCTGTAAAGGAAATGTGAATCCCTACCCACATTCAAAACCGCTCTTAAAGAGCACCTACGGGAGGCTGCAATTCGAAACTGGCCACCATAAATGTCCAAACCCCCCCACCCCCACCTAATAGACAGTCTCCTCCCCACTGCATGTATATATTCTCTCCCACTGTATGTATATTTCTCTCCCACCCACCCACCCCCTCTTAATGTACAGTCTCCTCCCCACTGTATGTATATATTCTCTCTCCACCGTATGTATATTTCTCTCCCACCCACCCACCCCCTCCTAATGTACAGGATCTATGGGTAACAGTACTGTATATTTGCATATCGTATATGGCACAAATGTAACAGTACTAAATACCTGTATGTCCCTATGCCATAAATGTCATGTATGTTGTGTATGTCATAAATGTCACTATGAATTGAAAAGGGGGAATGAATGAATGAATAAATGAATGAATGAAAACTTTATTAACAGATTGCAGAATGGGTACAATACAGTACGGTTCAATACACACAATTGTTAAGGAGATGCAGACCAGAGAAAGACGTTTGTCTTGTTTACATCAGGGTCCCCCATTTTCAATTCATAGCGACATTTATGACATACACAACAGGGACCCTGATGTAAACAAGACAAACGTCTTTCTCTGGTCTGCATCCCCTTAACAATTGTGTGTATTGAACTGTACTGTATTGTACCCATTCTGCAATCTGTTAAATAAAGTTTTCATTCATTCATTCATTCAATCAAGTATTCTCGAAGACACTCTGACGCGTGATTTCGAAACCTAGCCGTATTTCTGGCAGACGCTCTCTGATTGGCCACTGACGCGTTTGCCCAATCGCGGGACGAGCTGTGTCTTTGCCCATTTCCACGTCAAACAGCCTGCAAACTACCTGGCGTTCTAGCGCCATGCTCTAAGACAAACTCTAACCTTAACCAACTTCGAAAGAGTGCCGAAGTTTAACCAGTGTAGAAACAGGCGTCGGCCAATCAGAGAGCGTCTTGCCAGAAATGCGGCTAGGTTTAGAAATCACGCCACTCTGACGTCACGAGACAGCCGCCATCTTGGTATTGGGGAAACAAACGGATTTCTACGATCAAATGTATGCGTTTAGCTCCGTTTTTATTACATGTTTTATCCCATTCTTGTTCATTTCATAACCTTTTCATATACTTTGTTTTGAAAATATTGAGGCCAACATGGCATTTCACTATTTCGAAAGCCTTTCTGGTGATTCTAAACGTGCATGTTTCCCTCACAGCGCATGCGCGGGTCCAGAGTGGGAGGAGGCGATGTAAGACCAGAGTGATGCATTGTGGGTTATATGCGCGATCAGAGTGCAACGGAAACCGAAACGGTAGAACTTTCTTTGTCTGTAACTTTAGTCAATAACATTAAATAACAGCGCGGTCCTCGAGAGGAGTGTCTCCTGGTTTACTGTCACCACCTTCCAGAGGGAACGAGCCCGAAGTCCGGCTGCTTCTAACAAGTAGTTACACGACGGAGCTGCAGCTGCAGCAGCAGAACGCTGCTGGACTCTACTGCGTTCAGAACAACACAGGAGACACACACACAGGTAGGTTCATGTCTGTTGTGTATGTGAATCACAACGGTGTTCACCGGGCCTTTAAGATGGCACGGTAATGTTGCGACACTGCTGGGATATACCGTAAAGCGTTGTGGTAACGGGAGATGGTGTGTGTGTGTTGTGCACTGGTGGAGCGGATTAAATAAACCGTCAAACGTAAAGCCGCAGTCCGGTGCGTTATTTGAATACACAATATTGGCGACGAGGATGGGATTATGGATTCCCTACTTGCACCTCTCTCTCCGTTCCTCGCCCTGCCTGGCGAGCCACCGGTTCCGTGGATTCACTGGCTGGAGGCGTTTAATACGTTCATAATAGCCGTCGGGCTCGCCGACGCTAACGCTGCTCGGAAGAGAGCCCTGCTCATTCACAACCTAGGAACCGAGGGACAACGGATCTTTAGGACTCTCGGAGCTGCACCGAGTTATGCGGACTGTGTCACACTGCTGTCGGGACATTTCGCTGCTCCACAAAACGTCATGCTCCGGAGGATCGTCTTCCGTCAGCGACGTCAACAAGTGGGTGAGTCGATCCACCACTATGTAGCTGACCTACGGGGGCTGGCTAGCCTCTGTAAATTTGGAGTGATGGAAGATGAACTGATACGGGATCAGCTAGCTGAACATACTAACAACCCTAAGCTCAGGGATAAGCTATTAATGATGCCAGATGAATTGACATTGACAAAGGCTGTTAATATTGCTTTCCATCTCGAGTCAGCAGCAGGTTTGGCAGCACAGCTAGCACCCTGTAATGTTTTCCCCAAACCTCTGATGTTGACTCAAACAGTGGCACCGTCCGGGGAGTTTCCCGAACCGGTTTTCCCGGAGGACAGCCTGGAGGTAAATTTCGCTGCACGCCGGGGTACGGCCGCGTCAACAGCACGCCGGGCCGTGTGTGGAAATTGTGGCTCCGCATCACACCCCAGCCGGGCTCCAGTTTGCCCTGCCAGGGGACAGAGGTGTCAACGCTGTGGCAGGCAGAACCATTTCGCCCGGGTCTGCCGCTCTGCTCCCGGTGCTGATAGCACGCCGCCACGCTCGCCACGTCCACCTACGCCGACAACCATCCATTCGGTGGACGCCACCTCTCGTGCATTTAAATGGTGCACGGTGGAACTGGACGGGGTGGTTCTCCCACTCCTGTTGGATACGGGGGCCTCCAAGTCACTTTTGAACATTTCCACGGTTCGTCGACTTTTCCCGCGCCGGACGCTCACCGCCAACGCAGAGGACCTGTATGGGTATGGACACTCTAAAATAGGAATGGCAGGCACAATCACCTTCACTGTGTGCTACGGGACCAAGGCCCTTCCCTCATTCACTTTCCAAGTGTCTCATCAGGGAGCCAACCTCATGGGCTACGATTTGTTTTGTGGGCTTGGGTTCTCCCTGGTGGACAATACAGGGGCTGACATTCTGTCTGTGGGTTCGCCCTGGCACCAGCGCTGGCCTGCTCTGTTTAGTGGCTTGGGCTGCCTCACTGCGTTTCACCACCAGCCTCTCCTCATCCCGGAGGTGCGTTCGGTGATCCAGCCGCTGCGCCGCCTGCCCCTCGCCCTACGCGACGATGTCACCGCCGAGCTGCAGAAGCTTTTGGATGCGGGCATCATCGAGCGCGTCAACGCTTCACCATGGGTTTCCAACCTGGTGATAGTCAAAAGGAAATTAGGGGGACTGCGTCCATGCGTCGACCTCAGGCAGGTGAACAAAGCGGTGATTCCGGATAAGTACCCATTGCCCACAGTGGAGGAACTGGCGGCACAGTTTTACGGCTCCTCTGTTTTCACCAAACTGGACCTTCGCCAAGGCTACCTGCAGGTTCCACTGCATCCTGACAGTCGCTACCTTACGGCTTTCGTGACACATGTCGGAGTGTTTAGGTATACCCGCATGCCTTTTGGTCTCAGCTCAGCCCCCAGCTGTTTTCAAAAAATAATGGCCACCATCTTCGCCGGCATCCCGGGCGTGGTCGTTTTTTTGGATGACATAGTGGTCCATGGTGCAACATCAGCCATCCACGACGAGCGCCTGGCGAGGGTGCTGGACGTCCTTTCCGGTCACAACCTCACGCTGAATGGGGACAAGTGCACCTTCTCTGTCCCAGTCATCGAATTTGTGGGGTTCCGCCTGTCTGCTGATGGCCTCAGCCCGCTCCAGTCTAACGTGGAGGCCGTGCTGCGCCTGCCTGAGCCGTCCTGCCCAGCGCAGCTCTCGTCGTTTCTAGGGATGACAGCCTACTACCTTCGCTTCCTTCCCCAATACTCCACAACCACCACCCCGCTTCGGAGGCTCCTGAAACAGGACGCGGTCTGGGAGTGGACCCCAGCCTGCTCTATCGCTGTTCGCCAACTTAAAACGCAGCTCACCTCACCACCAGTGCTCGCGTTCTTCGATCTGGCGAGCCCGACGTTTGTCACCTGTGATGCGTCCAATACGGCGATCGGGGCTGCGCTGTCTCAGGTCCAGCGGGGCGTGGAGCGCCCAGTGGCGTTTGCCTCCCGCGCTCTCTCCCCAGCGGAACAGAAGTACTCGGTGGGGGAGCGCGAGGCTCTGGCCTGTGTCTGGGCGTGTGAACGGTGGCACATGTACGTGTACGGACGACATTTTACGCTGCGGACGGACCACCAGGCTCTTACCGCCCTGCTCGCTACATCCGGGTCGGGCCACAAGCCATTGAGGATTCACCGCTGGTCTGAGAGGCTCCAGCCATATAACTTCACCACAGTGTTTACTCCCGGCAGGGAGAATGTAGTGGCTGACCTGCTCTCCCGTGCCACCCCTGACCCAGCACCCAAAACGTGCCCGGATCCAATGGAACCGGAGCTTGTCCTTCAGCTTCACGGCCCGCTCCAGGCCACAGTCTCCCTGGAGGACCTTCAGCTTGCATCGGAGGGGGACTCCACGCTCGCCCAGCTCCGCACCTACATCAGGGGGGGGTGGCCCGTGAAGGTCCCGGAGGTGCTGGCGCCTTTTCATCGGGTCAAGGATGAGCTGTCCTGCTGGAGCAGTGTTTGTGTGGCTCGGGGGCTTCGCACAGTCATCCCCAGTGACCTCAGAGCACGCATATTGACCATGGCGCACGAGGGGCACCTGGGCATCGTGAGGGTGAAGCAGCGCTGCAGGGATCTGGTGTGGTGGCCGGGCATTGACCGGGATATAGAGACAATGGTGAGGGACTGCTCAGCCTGCCTTCTCAGCGGTAAGACGGGGCCGCCGACCCCAGCGCCGCTGCAGCCTTTGCCGTGGCCACCCGCACCTTGGAAGCACATCCAGCTGGACATCTGTGGGGAGCTCCATGGTGTCCCACACCACCAGCGTTTCCTCCTGGTTGCCTATGACCTCCATTCCAAGTGGCCGGAGGTGGCCGCCTCGGGGTCTGTGACTACCCGTGTGGTCACGGATTTCCTCTCCGCCCTGTTCGCCCGGTGGGGAATTCCAGACACCCTCACTACGGACAATGGGCCGCAGTTTGTCTCTGCTGACTTTGCCACTTTCATGGAGGCCAGGGGGATTAACCACGTCCGTACAGCTTTCTACCACCCGGAGGCAAACGGGGGGGTGGAGAGGTTTAATCAGACATTGAAGAACGGCATCAGAGCGCACCTGACGGAGGGTCTGCCGTTCTCAGCCGCTTTACTCCGCACTCTGCTGCACTACAGGGCAACGCCGCACACAACTACGGGCAGTTCCCCAGCCCTCCTGATGATGGGACGCGAGTTGCAGCTTCCCCTGGATCGGCTGAGGGTCCCGGCAAGTATCGCGCCGGCAGTGATACCCTGCCAGGGCACCAGGGTCGCAGATGCTCAGCGTCGAATGAAGCAGCGGTTCGACAGGAGGCGGAGGGTGAAAGCGCCTTCCTTCACAGAAGGAGACTGGGTCCGGATTCGTCGTCCCCACCGGGACCACAAGCTGCTCTCCTTCTGGTCGGCACCGATACGGGTCACGGCCCGGCTGGGCCCGGCCACCTTTCGTCTGGCCGATGGATCACGGTGGCACGCAAACCGGCTTAAGAAGGTGGCAAACGACCCCATCTCGGACCCAGAGTCCAGGGAGGGTTCAGAGCTGGACATTGAGGACTGGGTTTTGCCAGATGAGCCGCAGCGGGGCCCGCCATTGCCAGCCGAGCCCCAGGTTCACCTGGAGGCCTCTCCAGACCGCGCCCAGCGGGGCTCACCATTGCCATTACCAGTCGAGCCCCAGGTTCACCGGGACGCACGGCCAGTCCGCGTCCGGAATAGACCGGCCTACTTAAGAGACTATGTTACTTGAGAGATAGACTATTTATGTTACAGATTATTTATATTTATTCATTGACCGGTTTAGTCAGAGCATAGTCTGTTGCGTGGCAGAATAATCCACAAGACTATGTCGGTGACTGGCAGTCTACCCGGTTCACCTAGGTAGGCTGCAGGGACTGTTAGTATGAATTAAATATGAATTAAACTGTATGGGGATGTTCTTCGGGGTTCCCTGTGGGGGGGGGAATATGTTGTGTATGTGAATCACAACGGTGTTCACCGGGCCTTTAAGATGGCACGGTAATGTTGCGACACTGCTGGGATATACCGTAAAGCGTTGTGGTAACGGGAGATGGTGTGTGTGTGTTGTGCACTGGTGGAGCGGATTAAATAAACCGTCAAACGTAAAGCCGCAGTCCGGTGCGTTATTTGAATACACAATAATGTCCACCTCGCCGTTTAGTTACAGTGAACTCTGCTTGTATTCATCTACTGACCGCACATCTCATCTGTTGGCGTTTCTGACACTTTTCCACCAGACTGGGCCTTGACCAGAGGTAGCTGGAGCAGCTAACAAGCTAAGCTAAACAAGCTAACCCCTGTATCTGTATCTGACATGTCGTCAGCTTGTGACGCAACTTGTTCCTGTTCGCGGACGACTCAACAATATTGATCGGTTCAAATAACAAACTCAGCAAGACCGACGGCTTCTCAGTTACAGTGGGTGACAATATTGTCACAAGGAAAGATGAAATTACCTACCTGGGTTCCATCCTAGAAGCTAATCTCTCCTGTGACAAAATGGCATCCAATGTAATAAAAAAAGTCAACCAACGAACTCGATTCTTGTACCGGATCTCCTCTCTGGTAAACAAGAATACCCTGAAGACTCTGGCAGGAGCACTCATTCAAGGGTACTATGACTGGGCCTAACAAAAATAATAGTTGGTTTCAGGTTGGTTGTCAGTTTGGCCATGGGTAGGTAGGGAATTTATTTTATTTTTTTATTTTATTCTTTCCCATGGCGACTATGGATAGGGAATTTCTTTATTTAATTAAAATGTTCACAACAACATGGACGCATGTACTCTGCCAGCATGTTTAATATCCATAATACTAAATGTTTGACTAAGATTTCTATGAAACTTTATTCTTAAAAAAAAAAAAAAAAAAATCGGATTTTTTTTTTTTTTTTTTTTAATAATTTTTTTAAAAAACTCATAAAATATATTGGGTCGCACCTAAATCGGCAGGGTCGGTCGGCAACCTGAAACCAACTATTATTTTTGTTAGGCCCTATGCTTGCACCTCATGGTACCAAAGCACCTCAAAGGCGCTAAAAACAAAATTACAAACATCTCAAAACAAACTGGTCAGACTACTGCTTGACCTTACTCCTAGAACCCACCTCACCCCTGCCCACTTTGACAACCTAGGATGGCTTAGAGTAGACGACAGAGTACAGCAACTTGCAATGGGCCTGGTCTACAAGATACACTACACCACTAAGATACCCATGTACATGTCAAAATACTTCCCAAAGGTCAGTGAATACCACGATCACAACACCAGAGGGAGCTCGACAAATCATGTTAAACCCAGATTCAGCTCAAACAAGGGACTAAACACGTTTCGCAATTATGCCACATCAATGTGGAACGCCCTACCCAAAGCTGTAAAGAAATGTGAATCACTACCCACTTTCAAAACCACTCTTAAAGAGCACCTACAGGAGACTGCAATTCAAAACTGGCCCCTGTAAATGTCCTAACCCAACCCCCTCCAATGTACAGTAAATTACCTAGTATGGTTGTCAATATTCCAATGTACAGTTTTGCTTGTGCAGTTGTACAGTGTTCCCCCCCCCAACCCCTCCTACCCAACCCCCCCCACTCAACCTCCTCCAATGTACAGTTTTTACATCAAATGTATATACTCTCTTTTCTAGACTCTTTTTGTATCACAAACAGTACTGTATTTGCAAATCTGGTATGTCATAAATGTATAGATGTAGCAGTACTGTCTATCTGTATGTCATGTGTGTCATATATGTTATGATGAATTGAAAATGGGGGACCCTGATGTAAACAAGACGAAAGTCTTTCTCTGGTCTGCATTCCCTTAACAATTGTGTGTATTGAGCTGTACTGTACCCATTCTGCAATCTGTTAATAAAATTTTCAATCAATCAAGCTGCTAAACTGAACATGTGACGTTAGGTCAGAAACTGGTGCGACTCTATGTATAGAGAGACACGTTTATTCAGCTCCTTACTAATAATGACCCAACATCTCAACTGTTGAGCGTTTCAGCCACTGTTTCACTTTACTTGAGAGGCTATGCTGATGCTTCTAGGAGGAGGTTGGCCTCCAGTAAGGCCATCTGCACCTCCTGCTTTCATTCACTTGTTTCATCTCCTCCAGTAAGGCCATCTGCACCTCCTGCTTCTGTTCACTTGTTTCATCTCCTCCAGTAAGGCCATCTGCACCTCCTGCTTCTGTTCACTTGTTTCATCTCCTCCAGTAAGGCCATCTGCACCTCCTGCTTCTGTTCACTTGTTTCATCTCCTCCAGTAAGGCCATCTGCACCTCCTGCTTCTGTTCACTTGTTTCATCTCCTCCAGTAAGGCCACCTGCACCTCCTGCTTCTGTTCACTTGTTTCATCTCCTCCAGTAAGGCCACCTGCACCTCCTGCTTCTGTTCACTTGTTTCATCTCCTCCAGTAAGGCCATCTGCACCTCCTGCTTTCATTCACTTGTTTCATCTCCTCCAGTAAGGCCACCTGCACCTCCTGCTTCTGTTCACTTGTTTCATCTCCTCCAGTAAGGCCATCTGCACCTCCTGCTTCTGTTCACTTGTTTCATCTCCTCCAGTACGGCCATCTGCACCTCCTGCTTCTGTTCACTTGTTTCATCTCCTCCAGTAAGGCCATCTGCACCTCCTGCTTCTGTTCACTTGTTTCATCTCCTCCAGTAAGGCCATCTGCACCTCCTGCTTCTGTTCACTTGTTTCATCTCCTCCAGTAAGGCCATCTGCACCTCCTGCTTTCATTCACTTGTTTCATCTCCTCCAGTAAGGCCATCTGCACCTCCTGCTTTCATTCACTTGTTTCATCTCCTCCAGTAAAGCCATCTGCACCTCCTGCTTTCATTCACTTGTTTCATCTCCTCCAGTAAGGCCATCTGCACCTCCTGCTTCTGTTCCCTTGTTTCATCTCCTCCAGTAAGGCCATCTGCACCTCCTGCTTCTGTTCCCTTGTTTCATCTCCTCCAGTAAGGCCACCTCCTGTTTATGTTCCCTTCTTCGATGGAAGTGTGGATCCAAGTAACTAGCTTTGTTCAGCAGCATGAACGCCCTCTTTTCCTCACTATACCTCACTATACCGCTTCTCCAGATCGGTAATGATCTATGTCTTCATCAACGCCGGTGGGTCATCTGGCGTTCGCTTGCCCAGGCGAGAGAATAGAAAGTGTTTTAAAGGCTGTGCGGCCGACGCAGTTCGATATGTTGCCACTTTGAAAGGTTTAAGAACCCTTGTATCTGTAGTAAATAAATATGCATTCATATTAGGACAGGTTTGCATTTGTCCGATACAGAGGTCTTCAAAAAGGAGACAGACCGTAACTCGTTCTTACATTATTCCAGTTACCACACTCCTGCCTTGAAAAATAGTCTACCTTTCAGCCAAATACTCCGTTATAGGAGAATTTGCGACACTGAAGATAGATTTACTGCACAAGCAGAAGTTCTAAGAAGCAGTTTTCATGACATAGGCTATAGTGTCGATTTGACACGTAAAGCCCTGAATAAAACCAATCTGATCGATAGGGCCTCGTTGTTTATCCCCAAAAAGAAAAAAGAAAACACAGACAAAGTATCTTTCGTGTCCACTTTTAGCCCCATTACGAGAGGCATACGGAGCATTGTCAATAAATATTGGCATATTCTACAGTCGGATCCAATAATAGGGACAGCGTTTCAACATTCGCCTAATTACTTTTATAAAAGACAAGCTAATTTATCCAACCTATTAGTTAAAACCGACTTGCCCTTAAGGAAACCTACACATTTTGTCTAATATCCCTGATGGAAATTTTCCTTGTCAAGCCTGTGTACAGTGTCAAGGCATGATCAAAGAGACATTTTACACGCACCCGAAAACGAACAAAAAAATACCTGTTAAAGGCCGTATCACGTGTAATTCATCCAATCTTGTGTATCTACTAAAATGCCCGTGTGATTTTTCTTATGTGGGGAAGACAACCAGAGCCTTTAAAACAAGAATCAGTGAACATAAGTGTTCAGTGAGAAATTCAGTTATAAAGTCGTCAGTAGCTAGACACTTTTCCAGGTGTAAACATATCGTTAACGATTTCAGATACATGGGACTTGAGTTAGTCCACAGGCCCGCGAGAGGGGGAGACAGACATAAGTTACTGTTACAACGGGAATGTTATTATATTCACCTGTTTGATTGCATAGAACCTAGAGCAGGGGTGGCCAACCAGTCAGAGACTAAGAGCCACAAAAAAATTACTGTGGTACCACAAAGAGCCACACCATATACCAGCGTTTCTCAACCTTTTTTTTCAGTCACGGCACCCTTCATGTGTTTATAGGTCTCACCCTCTGGCCTCTGAAGTTGCTAATGTCTTTTTTATTTGGGCCTCACATGGTTAAAAGTACCCTGTGAGACCCACGGTTGCAAAATTACAAAATCACTTTTAGCCATTTAAAAAAATAATGTTTATTTAAAAAATGTTAAAGGGGAACTATTTTACTATTTCTTTCACTATTTGGGCACTTTTACACAATTCCTGTGAGTCTATGGAACACCTAGGTTTTTTTTCAAAAGAAATGCATTGTTTTGTATTTCTAATCAAGTACTAAAAACCGCATTTTTCTACCTCAAGATCTTAAGCCGTTTTGAGGCTGGGCTCCAACCACTGTGTGGCCTGGTGCCAACTGCCACATCAACTGCCACATTATTATGCAGCTGAGAAATCTCTGACATCACAGATATGCACATTTTCAGATGACTCAGTTCAGTGAGGGTGAATATTGTGAGAGGAGAATTGGAAGAATTCGCCAATATGAGAATTAGAGACATATATCCTATTAATATAAGTCCACATAGCTAAGAAACAATGGTAAACACTGAAAAAAGCCATTTATAAGATAGTTCCCCTTTAAGCACATGTATAGTCAATTGGTCCTGTTGTTCAGCCTCACAATGCTATTTGATAGTAAATGTGTTTATATGTCCCACCCTCTGGCCTCTGAAGTTGCTAATTTCTTTTTAATTTGGGCCTCACAGGGTTAACCTCTTAAGCCCGAGATATACAGTAAAAGTGTATATTTTCAGCATTATGTTTGTTTACCAATTATTTTAAAGGGGAACTATCTTATAAATGGCCTTTTTGAGTGTTTAGCATTGTTTCCTAGCTATGTGAACTTATATTAATATGATCTATGTCTCAAAATTCTCATATTGGCGCATTCTTCCAATTCTCCTCTCACAATATTCACCCTCACTGAACTGAGTCATTTGAAAATGTGATGATCTGTGATGTCAGAGAGACACCGCTGCATGTTAATGTTCAGGCGAACCAGGTGCAACCATTGTGGTTGGAGCCCAGGCTCAAAACGGAGAGGAGATCTTGAGGTAGAAAAATGCTGTTTTTGAGGACTTGATTAGAAATACAAAACAATTAATAAAAAAAATATATATATTACAGAGGTGTTCCATAGACTCACAGGAATTGTGTAAAAGTGCCCAAATAGTGAAAGAAATAGTAAAATAGTTCCCCTTTAACTGTTATTAGTGAAATATAAGATTATAGAAATCTCAGGGCATTGAGTCGGAAACCGGCGCATATTGACAGGAGGAAGTGGCACAGCCAAAAGTGAGTGTAGTCTTTTGAAGGAAGAGACTCAGGGCTTTCAAATTTCGAAAAACTACCCTACCCAGCTCACACCAGCCCCTGTCAATCATCTGACTTCTGGATTTACTTTTTAATTTCTCTTATTTTTTGGGATTATCTCCCACAAACCTGAACGTTATTGCCATAAAACAGAACGCAGTTAGTTTCTCTACCTTTCTGTGAACGTCTTGCAAAAAACGGTGTTGCAATATGATGAAAAATGGTGGAGAAATTTACATTATAAAAAAGATGGCAGAATTCAGTACTGCATCTACAAAACCTTCTGTTTAATCATCTTCCCTTTATTCATTTGCTTAGATTTTTCAGGTCTGGTCAATTTTAGCATGGTGTTATTTACAGTCAAAGATAATTTTTTTTTAAAATAGAATTGATATTCTCCTTTGGTTCATTACAATTTACTCAAGCCTAGTAACAGACACACTATTTCTGACACTGATCCATATATGTCCCTAGATTCAGATACCAAGAACATGCAAATGGACCATTTAAAAAAAAAAAATTAAATATTTATTCTACGTCCTTATGGAATGAGTGACATAAATTTTATTTTATTTTTTTTATTTTTTTTAATTAAAAAAAAAATGTATGGATGGAAGAGCCGCACATTGACGGGCAAAGAGCCGCATGCGGCTCGCGAGCCGCGGGTTGGCCACCCCTGACCTAGAGGAATGAATGAAGAAAACGTTTTAACCTGTTTCCTTTAAGTACCTTTTATCTATAAGATTATGGTTTAATCCAAGTGGTTGTTTTCAGGCAAGAGGTATGTTTATCCTTTGATGCTTAATAGAAAAAAGAAAAAAGTATGTAAATAAGTATAGGGGTTCAATTGGCCCTATAAACTACGGGCATGTTACATAGCAAGTTTCTGGTATGGTAATGTAATGCAATTTTTGCTTTTGCTTTTGTGTTTTTTATATATGTCTTTTATACGTTGTATATTTGTATAATTTGTATTTACTAACAGACTCTATTTTGATAGGTCTTTTCTTTTTCTTTTGTCATTGAGGACCAATAGACTCAGGCACACCTGCGCCGTGATGTCATTTCCTGCCAAGTCATTAACCACCTGTGTATATAACCATTATCTTGACTGCAAGTGCATTGCAAGCTATAACACTGAAGAAGGAATATGTAATTCCGAAACATGTTTGTTTCAGGCTGCCATGCATAAAAGGGGCAAAAGCTAAAATTAAGTGACTGTTACTTTTGTAGCAGTAGTTTGATTTGATAGTTTATTTGATAGGGACAGCTAGGGATGCCCCGATCACGTTTTTTGCCACCGATACCGATCACCGATCGTCGTGAGCCATATCGGCCGATACCGATCCGATACCGATCGTTTTTGATTAAAAAGAAATTAAAAATTATTTTATATAAAAAGTTTTTTTTTTTTTTTTTTTTTATAAAATATATATATTATATAATTAGACTTGTACTTGTATTATCTGCGAGACATCGCCACCACGCAACAAGTCAAAATGCTCGCTATCTCCACTGTCTGTGTGTACATACTCTGCTTTGATCAAATCACATTCGGCTCTGCAGATTTACCCTAGGCTCTGCAGATATACCCTACTCCCTCAGCTATCCCCGTTAATGACTGCGACGCAAGCCGGGCTTCGAATATGCATCGAATGAGTGTTATAAGACATTGATATCAGGAGCTGTCTGTAGCTACTGCTAGCCGGAAATATAACGTTAAGACAACGCCTCAGTGAACTATTTAGTTGAATGGGACATTTCGTTTTGAACAGTGAGCTAAGCTAACGTGAGCTAACAGAGGTATCATACACTAGTACTAGATAACTAGACTATTGCTGGAGCATTTGTTGATATCAGGAGCTATCAGTAGCTAGCCGGCTAGATACCGTTCAGTTAGACAATGCCTCATCATGTATTAAACTAAAAGTGAATAGTTGACTGGGTCATTTTGTAGCGGTAGCTAACGTTAGCTCATGGAGGTCCCGTCCCACTAGACTAGACTAGACCCGTGTTTACATGCGTGCGGGAGGAGCTGGAGGAGGAGCAGACGCGCAGCACTGTGTGCAGCTCCCGGTGTCTGAGACAGAACTCAGCGAGTGAGATCTGTTTTGACGATCGGCGAAAATAAAACAGTAACGATAGCTAGGTAGCTAACGTTAGCTCAGGTCGAATGCACTATCTAGACTCAGCGTGTTTACAAACTCTACACGGGTACGGGCGGGGCTAGGGAGGAGGAGCAGTTTGCAGGTCATGTGCGTCTGAGACAAGCGAGTGAGATATCCACTTGATCAGTTTCCGCGATCGGCGAATATGACTCATTATCGGAATTCCCCGATCGCATATTTATACTGATTATCGGCCGATAACGATCGATGGCCGATCGATCGGGGCATCCCTAGGGACAGCACATGTTAATGAACATCAAGTACAAAATACAAAATGTAAACATGCAGGGTTGTAGCACAGTGTAGATACACACAGTGGGCCAGTGACTTTGGTGGTATGTGCTATTGCACAGTGTCACGTACGTGGGTTGTTCATTATCATTATTGCCATATATTTTAACACCATGTAACATCAGGGTAATATATTATTTGTGTTGTTTTCTATGTGTGGTGTTGTGTCATCTCATAATCGCCTGTTTCTGTTTCCACAGATGCCACTCATCTCCCTGATTGGATTGGTTGCACCTGATTGGTGCATCTTCAAGCAGGCAGTGGAGATGGGTGGTTAATAGAGTAGGAGGTGACACACATCGGGGCGCCTCATTCTGTCATGTGCCAGTGACCAGAGTGGAGTGAGGTTGCCGTTGGTTGCCACTATTGTGTGGAGCGATTCTTATGTTTACTTGTCACTTTGTGTGACTTACCCTATTGTGTGGGAGTATCATATTGTTGGCCTTTGTGCCTAACTGCCACTGTTCCACTGGAACTATTTGTTCACTGTGTTGGCTTTAGTGCTGGGTGATATAATCCCAGTGCCAACCTGGTTGGCTGGTGTCTGAAGACACTGCCCGTACTAGCCTTAATTATTATATTTACTTGTCTGTTCTCCAACTACCCTTTTCCCTATTTGTTATATGTTTGTGGGATTACTTCCCCTCCTTTCTCATCATAGCCAAGTGAAGGTTTGAATTCCTCTCTCTCTGCTGTGTCTGTCCTCTCTCTGCTGTGTCTGTCCTCTCTCTGCTGTGTCTGTCCTCTCTCTGCTGTGTCTGTCCTCTCTCTCTGCTGTGTCTGTCCTCTCTCTCTCTGCTGTGTCTGTCCTCTCTCTCTCTGCTGTGTATGTCCTCTCTCTCTCTGCTGTGTCTGTCCTCTCTCTCTGCTGTGTCTGTCCTCTCTCTCTGCTGTGTCTGTCCTCTCTCTCTCTGCTGTGTCTGTCCTCTCTCTCTCTGCTGTGTCTGTCCTCTCTCTCTGCTGTGTCTGTCCTCTCTCCCTGCTGTGTCTGTCCTCTCTCTCTGCTGTGTCTGTCCTCTCTCTCTCTCTGCTGTGTCTGTCCTCTCTCTCTCTGCTGTGTCTGTCCTCTCTCTCTCTGCTGTGTCTGTCCTCTCTCTCTGCTGTGTCTGTCCTCTCTCTCTCTGCTGTGTCTGTCCTCTCTCTCTCTGCTGTGTCTGTCCTCTCTCTGCTGTGTCTGTCCTCTCTCTCTGCTGTGTCTGTCCTCTCCCTCTGCTGTGTCTGTCCTCTCTCTCTGCTGTGTCTGTCCTCTCTCTCTCTGCTGTGTCTGTGCTCTCTCTCTCTGCTGTGTCTGTCCTCTCTCTCTGCTGTGTCTGTCCTCTCTCTGCTGTGTCTGTCCTCTCTCTCTCCTGCTGTGTCTGTCCTCTCTCTCTGCTGTGTCTGTCCTCTCTCTCTCTCTCTCTCTGTCTGTTCTCTCTCTCTCTGCTGTGTCTGTCCTCTCTCTCTCTGTGTTGTCCTCTCTCTCTCTGCTGTGTCTGTCTCTCTTTGCTGTGCTGTCCTCTCTCTCTGCTGTGTCTGTCCTCCTCTCTCTCTGCTTGTCTGTCCTCTCTCTCTCTGTGTCTGTCCTCTCTCTCTCTCTCTCTCTGCTGTGTCTGTCCTCTCTCTCTCTGCTGTGTCTGTCCTCTCTCTCTGCTGTGTCTGTCCTCTCTCTCTCTTCTGTGTCTGTCCTCTCTCTCTCTGCTGTGTCTGTCCTCTCTCTCTCTGCTGCTGGTGTCTCTCTCTCTGCTGTGTCTGTCCTCTCTCTCTCTCTGTGTGTCTGTCTCTCTCTCTCTCTGCTGTGTCTGCTCTCTCTCTTCTGTCTGTGTCTGTCTCTCTCCTGCTGTGTCTGTCTCTCTCTCTCTGCTGTGTATGTCCTCTCTCTCTCTGCTGTGTCTGTCCTCTCCTCTCTGTGTCTTCCCTCTCTCTCTCTGCTGTGTCCTCTCTCTCTCTGCTGTGTCTGTCCTCTCTCTCTCGTCTTCTGTGTCTGTCCTCTCTCTCTCTGCTGTGTCTGTCCTCTCTCTCTGCTGTGTCTGTCCTCTCTCTCTGCTGTGTCTGTCCTCTCTCTCTGCTGTGTCTGTCCTCTCTCTCTGCTGTGTCTGTCCTCCCTCTCTCTGCTGTGTCTGTCCTCTCTCTCTGCTGTGTCTGTCCTCTCTCTCTCTGCTGTGTCTGTCCTCTCCTCTGCTGTGTCTGTCCTCTCTCTCTGCTGGGTGTCTGTCCTCTCTCTCTCTGCTGTGTCTGTCCTCTCCTCTCTGCTGTGTCTGTCCCTCTCTCTCTTGCTGTGTCTGTCCTCTCTCTCTCTGCTGTGTCTGTCCTCTCTCCTCTGCTGTGTCTGTCCTCTCTCTCTCTTGCTGTGTCTGTCCTCTTCTCTCCCTGCTGTGTCTGTCTCTCTCTCTGCTGTGTCTGTCCTCTCTCTCTGCTGTGTCTGTCTCTCTCTCCTGCTGTGTCTGTCACTTCTCTCTGCTGTGTCTGTCCTCTCTCTCTGCTGTGTCTGTCCTCTCTCTCTCTGCTGTGTCTGTCCTCTCTCTCTGCTGTGTCTGTCCTCTCTCTCTCTGTGTTCTGTCCCTCTCTGCTGTGTCTGTCCTCTCTCTCTCTCTCTCTGCTGTGTCTGTCCTCCTCTCTCTCTGCTGTGTCTGCCTCTCTCTCTGCTGTGTCTGTCCTCTCTCTCTCTGCTGTGTCTGTCTCTCTCTCTGCTGTGTCTGTCCTCTCTCTCTGCTGTGTCTGTCCTCTCTCTCTCTGCTGTGTCTGTCCTCTCTCTCTCTGCTGTGTCTGTCCTCTCTCTCTCTGCTGTGTCTGTCCTCTCTCTCTCTGCTGTGTCTGTCCTCTCTCTCTCTGCTGTGTCTGTCCTCTCTGTCATGTCTGTCCTCTCTCTGCTGTGTCTGGCAGCGGTTTATTCTATAACAACATGATACTGTAAAGTGTAAACTAAGTAAACAGAACACACAGTAGTACTAGTAGTGGTACACACTGATTGCAATCTGCTTGCATAAAAACATTATATAAAATCACATTCTGAAGTCAGTGTTAAAGTGCCACATGGAAGAGGTCTGGTTAGTGGTTAGAGGTGGTCTAGGTCTGGTTAGGGTAACTTGGGGGTAGTTAAGCATTCATTATAATTTATTATTATTATTATTTAGATGGATGTAAAGGGCTAGACCAACTCTTAACCCCTGTCCGGACCTAGACTACCTCTAAGTCACAACCCTAACTTAGGGGTTAGAGTTAGAGGTGGTCTAGGTCTGGTTAGGGGTTAGAGGTGGTCTAGGTCTGGTTAGGGGTTAGAGTTAGAGGTGGTCTAGGTCTGGTTATACTGATCCGATACCAGTGCATACTGTTACAAAGGGTCAGATTAAACCGAATATATGTATTTATTGATTGATATATATTGCATAATAGTTGTATATCGTTTGATATCCCTTGTATATTCCTTGTACATATACACGGAATATCCCTTTAGCCTACTATAGCCCATAATATTTCATTCTCCTATTGGATGGCGTGCCACCAGCGCCAGTGCCGTGCCCCTAGAGCCGACTTGAAAGCTACCGTCAGGGCTTGTCTCAACATGCCCAGCTCTGCCCAGGGATACAGCGACAGAAATGAGATAGGCACTATTTGTTCCCCGTACATATAAATATGGCGCAGGCGAATACCAGAACTTCCCTTTCAGTTCGAGTTGGAGTTCAGTCTTGTTCAGTTCAGTTACCAAGTAAAGCCTCACCCACTATGCAACGTGCGGCAGAGTAGGGCTCGTATTGCCCCAAATAGAGTCGTGTTATCCTAATACGTTTGTTCAACGTATCGTTCGCTCCTTGCTAGTAAAAGCCTTCATTACGAGTCAAAGACCACGTGGAGTGAGTAATTGTGCGTCTAAATAGAGCACTTATAGCCGCGTGCGAATAAGGATAGTAACGTCAAGTTCAACTGTGAACCACCGCGACCACGGAGGATTTACACCGGTGATTGCAGAGCCACTTTCCGGCAGGATTATTATTCTTCATTGCTTGACTGTGGCTGCTGGAGCAGAGAACCGTCTACCCCGCTGCTGTGTGGGATCTACCGTGAGGACATCACTCGAGCCCGTCTCAAGGAGAGACTCCACGGCTTCACCTGTGCGGCACGCACCCTGGGATTACAGCTGCCGTTTTCATCCGCTGCTCCAGGGAGTAAGATCGCCCCCCGAGCAGGGCTTGTTGAAGTCCCTGTGGAACCCATTGACTTTGCATAGAGCATTGCCTCCCCCTGCTGGCTTACAACCGGTAGTAATTCCCCTCCCCAGAGTACCATAGATAATTCCTAATATTCAGTATTGATTTGCCTATGCACATTCGATTTGCCTTATAAGCGCATTCAAGTAATGTAATATAATATCCTTTGATGTAATAAATATTCTAAACGAGTATTTGTGTGGAAACCGTATCATTGTGGAGGAGTTCTCATCATATACTTGTGTACGGTATGGCCAGTAATGTACATAAGACGGTAGTGGTTTAATGATACCAATACTTGATTAATAGTCAGGGAATTGTACCCCGCAGTTACACATACAAAAAAAAATAAAAAATTATATAAAACTTTTTCTTTTCTTTTTTACAGCTACTGTTTTATATATACTGTTTTTTAGTAATAACTAGAAAGTAATGGTATTTATTCAACAACAGGTGATTGTATAGATTAGTATTAGTATCATTAATTGACAACTAAGCTCAATGAGTTTACCCACGGAATGGTTGTTTGTACATTGGTTCCGCACGGACGTTACACGTTGTTGCGCACTTCCTATACAGAAGGCTCCGTTTAGGTTAGCTACTGTAGTACCAGAGGCTCTGTTGTGATTTTTAATGCAAAATAAATATTCAACATTCTCTTTTGAGACTCCGCCTCAGACTCTTATCATTTGGCACTAAAAGCTAAACATTGTCACCGGTATGGCTGTCTGCATTATGCCATTAACACTTTGATCGCCAGGGTTAAATTCATAATTTACCATCCTTCGCCAGCCCTATTTAACATGGAGAAGTTCCCCTTCTTTGCAGGGCTATAACCTTTTAAATTGTATTGCTAAATTGACATTACTATGGCCCATTCAACGTCCTATATCTATTGTTCAGGGTGTAGCAACGTTATACTTTTTCATTCACATATTCACTAAAATACGGTCTAAAGTATAAGTATGTTATCGTTTTCTGCAGCTTTCTCCAGAACATGATTTATAGCCCCAAATGCATTATATTGATGATGAAATACAGTTTGATAGGAATCTGCGCGAGATAAAAATTCTCAAATGGACGTGGTTCTAGAAGTTACTAAGTATGATCTGATGATGACCGGATGGGGGGGGGGGGGGTCGTTTATAATTCCGTGGCCAACGTTATATGATCCATCTAGTGTGGGTGATATGATCATTAGAGCAGTTAGTATTGAAGACGTTGAAAAATAACGCTGGATCTTACCGTAGCTTCCTCGCGCCGTTAGGCGATGAGCGTGGAACAGACATTTTCCTATTATGGGATGTAGAAATATCCGAACCATTTCCAGGTTGTATAATAGTATATAAGTCCAAATCATGTTGTTTATCGAGTTATTTGCAACCGATCGATGTCCCGTGTATCAAGATGGAGTCCCACTAACGATAGCGAGTGCCCGGACGAAATATGGGCGAGCACCACTTGAGGCGCGTCACTTCCTGTTTGGGCGATCCGCCGATCGGCCACCAGATGGCGCTCTTGAACCGTTGGAGAGTTGAGAGGGGCTCAACAGTAGATCTTAGGTCTCCGGGGGAGAAATATGATTTCGATCACAGATTTTTGAAATATTGATATCAAAGACGTGGTACGGCGTCTTTGGCAGAATGAGCATGGCGGGGAAAGACGTCGTACGGCGGTTTTGGCGACCATAGTGTTAATTGTGTGCGAGAGGTCGATCAGTTAGCCACATTAGCGTGAGCTAGGTTAGCCACTAGCTAACGCGAGCTAGATGGAAATACAAACAATGTAATGTTACTGGTGACAAAGTGATTTACATTGGAATACTCCTTTGCCAACTTGCTGTACTTTTCTTGCAGGTCTGCAGCTGGATTATGAATAGTCCCAACTTTAGCCAAGGTAACGTTAAAGCTAAAACTAGCTTTTCAAATAGCTCCAGCTAATGCTAATAACAGAGCTCCCCGTCACACTGCTCTGTCGGGACGATGGCATTAAGAAAAGTTACAATTATTTTGTCTCGTCTTGTTTTAGTCAATAGCAACATGAATGAAGAGAAATTTTGCCCTGGTTTTTGTAAATTACATTTTTGTGTCCTCAGTTGTGGTCAACGATATTTAATAAACAATTTAGTCTCGTTGTCGTCATGAAAAAAACCTTAGTTGACTTAACATCTTTCGTCATCAATTTAGTCAACAAAATGAACACTGCTTGCCACAAGACTTGCATTCGCGCTCTCCAGCACACAGCCTCCCTGCCTGGCGCGACAACCACAACAGTAGGGTCTATAGTCACAGTCAGACAGTAGGCTCTACAAGTAGGCTCCCTTAAAACGCTAACGCTATTAAAAAAAAATAATAATAATACAGTGGGTGTTAAAATAAGAATATGACTTGGCCTGAAAAAATTATTTCTTTTTGCTTTAATCCCTGAGCCTACATGCCATTACTGCTTTTTATCTATTGACTCATTATAGCTACTTTATTATCTTGAAATTATATAACGGCGAATGGGTGCTATTTGCAGATTTTAGCTCTGCGTTTGATACTGTTCGCCCTCACCTGCTTGTCCAGAAGCTTATGAGTTTGGGGATAAACCCCTCAATAATCAAATGGTTCTATTATCTTCTTACCAACAGGACACAACAAGTCAAGGTGAATGACACACTCTGAGGTCAAATTCTGCAGCACCGGGGTGCCTCAAGGTGCGGTGAGCTCCCCTCTCCTGTTTACACTGGACACCAACGAGTGGAGCAGCAGTCAGCCTCAAGGTGCGGTGAGCTCCCCTCTCCTGTTTACACTGGACACCAACGAGTGGAGCAGCAGTCAGCCTCAAGGTGCGGTGAGCTCCCCTCCTGTTTACACTGGACACCAACGAGTGGAGCAGCAGTCAGCCTCAAGGTGCGGTGAGCTCCCCTCTCCTGTTTACACTGGACACCAACGAGTGGAGCAGCAGTCAGCCTCAAGGTGCGGTGAGCTCCCCTCCTGTTTACACTGGACACCAACGAGTGGAGCAGCAGTCAGCCTCAAGGTGCGGTGAGCTCCCCTCTCCTGTTTACACTGGACACCAACGAGTGGAGCAGCAGTCAGCCTCAAGGTGCGGTGAGCTCCCCTCTCCTGTTTACACTGGACACCAACGAGTGGAGCAGCAGTCAGCCTCAAGGTGCGGTGAGCTCCCCTCTCCTGTTTACACTGGACACCAACGAGTGGAGCAGCAGGCAGCCTAACAATCATGTCCTGAAACTTTCAGACGACACACTTATTCTAATCCTATCGAAGGCTGGCGACTGCTCTCTACTTACTTTAAAGAGATCGACTCCTTTCAGGTCTGGTGTTACTGTGAGAGACATCATCTCATTCTCAATACCACCAGAACCAAAGAGATGATCTATGACCCCAGAGAAGTGAGAGTACATGACCCTGTGGTAATTTGTGACTGTGATATAGAGCAGGTTGCATCATATAAATACCTAGGAATCCACATGGATAATCGACTGAAATGGGATGTACATGTTGATGTTCTGTGTTCCAAACTAGCCCAACGACTGCACTTCCTCCGTAGTCTCAGACTTTTGTGTGAGCTAGGGCTGTCGCGATAACCGCATCACCGCAATCCCGCGGTGTGTCAAGGCTAGAGCTGCCGCGATTACCGCATTACCGCGGTATCGCTGTTACATCACGGCCACCGCAGAGTAGGCTGAATACCGCATCACCGCTGGATAATAATAATAATAATAAAGTACCCTCCTCTCGTTGGGCTTGCGGCTCTGCAGATATACCCTACTCCTCTATCGAGGTTCCAAGCGACCCTATTGGGTACCAGAAAAGTCACGTGAAACATTGCAGACCACTGATTGGTCAGAAGAGAGACGCGTCACACGTTGGGAGCGTCCTGCAGTTTTTTACGTCCTGAATGTCAGCCATTGATCAGAGCTCATCACAATACGGCTAATAACGTTAGCTTTAGCTCCCCGCCGGAGTGGACTACCATCGCTCCTCAGGAGTACTAAACGAGACATAATGATTTTACTGTCTGTAACGAATGTTATAATAAAAGCCCTTCGTTCTATACACTTGTCTGATTGAAAACTTTATTAACAGACCGCAGAATGGGACAACTCAGCACGCTCTGAGCAAAGAAAGGAACTGAGATGGTCCGGTAAATACGCTGATGTTATTGAACGTATAACTATATAATGTTAATGCCATAAAACGAATGCCTTTATTATAAAGTAGTAACTTTATAGTAATAAGAAGAAGAAAGGGTCGGGGGGGGTAACCACCCCTGCCCGCGACACCGAGTGAACGGCGCACGACCATAGGGGAAACTTCGAATCCGTGTTTCACTTTCAATAACTAATGCGTGCTTGCCGAATCCCAAACAATATTATTCATGCTGCAAAGTCATCCTCTAAAGATAGACATTTAGACTAGAGGCAGGCTATATGCAGGCCTGTACAGTGCGACATATATATCGCACGTGCGACACTGACGTCAGTCTGTGCGATGAATGAATTGACTTTAGTAGCACTGGTGCGATGGCCCGTGGCGCAAGCAAAAAAAAGAAAGTGTGACGGTAAATTGAATGGACCACAGCGCCACGCTATCCACTTGGTACTTGTAGTCTCGTGCGATTAAAAACAATGTCCCGTCTCGCGTAGAGTCCATAATCAAACACCAAATCCCATAATCCCTAGCGAACAATATCCCCGCGACTAAATTGCGAGCTCAATGTACACTGACTGGGTGACTTCGACAAGATGAAGCGCTTTTTTAAGGTATTAAATCCAACAAAAGAAGTACAAGATCAAAACCCCAAACGAGCCCGAGAGGGACCACCGTTAATAGAAACGAGACAAAAGGAGAAGATTAACAAGATGTACAGATATAACGCAGAGTGGGAAAATGATTTTCCGTGGATATTTTTTAATGAGGAAGCACAGCTATTATTATTCTGTCACTGGTGCCGGGAGACTCCGGAAAAGATCCGATCAGAGAATCCCTATGTCGCGGGTAACAATATCCTAAAAAGGGATAACATTAATAAACACAATACGTCCCATCGACACGTTCTTGCCCGGGATGCCTTCAACGCTAAATAAACTCCTGAGCGGGCCGGCACCCTCTTGCACTCGCTGACTAAACACGACCAGAGCGGATGATGCTGATCTCCGTGAGGTAAAGTTTAAGATGAATGTGACATATTGCATCGCCAAGGAAGAAATGCTGTTCACTAAATTTAAGCCGCTAATTTTACTCTGTAAAAAGAACTCCATCGTATGGCTACTTAAAATTCCCCTCCGGGATCAATAAAGTATTAATTATCTATCTATCAATCAATCTATCTATCTAATAACGAGACAATATGCAAATAAGGTAATAATAATAATAATAATTAATTTAATTTATAAAGCCCTTTTCATTCATGCAGAGTTCCTTGTACTTAGTTCTGATTAATGCAATAGTGTGTGTGTGTGTGTGGATCTGAAAAAGTGGCCAGCAGACATGATGCTGGAACTGTGACACGTGTGCAGTGCACACACACACACGCACGCACACACACACACACACGAATAATTATAATAATAATAATAATAATAATAATAATAAATTTATTTATTTGGTTCCACAAATATGTACAGGTGTTTGTATGCATTATATCTATTTGTTATGTTGGTTTATAGGTGTTTCTAGGTTGGTTTCTAGCTTTCCCTGTAATCTGAGTCCACACCAGCGCTGCCTGGTCTCGGACTGCTTCATATCGGTTATATGGTTATGTCCTTGTTCTTTTTGTTTTACATTATGGGCAAATAAAGAAAGAATTTGTCTAAAAGCATTTCTTGTTAAAGTTTGGATTTTGTGTGCCCTGTATGCAAGATTCATGTCCCTTGCCAGTCACATACCTATTTAAGTAATGAACTGCACTACTTGTGGTTGTTTTTAGAGATTTTAGAGACGTTTTATACTCGTGCTACAAGATTTTGGCCTGTGCTACAAAACTATCAACCTCTGTAGCACCAGTGCTATGTGCAAAAAAAGTTAACGTACAGCCCTGCTATATGCTATAAAGAGTAGACTACTACTAAAAAAAAAAAAATGCATTCAAACTTTTTTTTTTGTGTGCGTGCGGTAATAACCGCGGCAGTAGGAAATATTTTGCAAATTTGTGCGGTAAGGAAAACATCAATACCGCGGCAGCTCTAGTCAAGGCCACCGCGGGATGCAGAACAGACAACCGTGTCATCCGCGGAAAAATAAAAAAGGGCGTCATCATTTTTAACTGTTCATTTAATGACGAGATTGCCTCGTGCGTCCGTTTTCCAGTAGCATGAGCTAACTTCACGTTCCCATACAGTTTACAACTCGGATGAAATCAGGATTTATTTTCATATCCCGGACTCGAGCCCCCAATGTATACCTTTTCCTGTATTAATCTGAACCGCAGTAGAGTACAGGGGAGCGCCGGTCATGTAACTTGCTTGACTAGCCGGACTTCGGAGTAATTCCCTCTGTAAGGTGGTGACAGTAAGGTGGTGACAGTAAACCAGTAAACAGTTCTCTCAATGACTGGGCATTCATTTCCGTTTGCAGCTCTCTATTCTTATTGACTAACGTTACACGCAGACCGCTGCACTCTCGGGACCACACCAACGCCACAGATAGCCAGCCCATAGCCAACGTCACAGATAGCTAGCCTCTATAGCTAACGCCATAGACACGTCCCCCCTTTTTTTTCTCACTACTCTCACTTCATTAACGTTATTATAGTTATTATGATCTGTAATGTCAACTGGATAACATTAGCTTTGTTTGCAAACATAAGTTAACGTTCGCTATCTATGACGTTAGCCATAGGCCAGCCACCGATGACGCTAGCCATAGGCCAGCCTCCCACAACGCCGGTGCAGTCGACTCCTGAGTGCAGCGGGGACGCCGGAGAGAGGCAGCACCCAGTTTCCCCCAATGATGAGACAAGTTGTGATATTTAATTAGCTATGTATGTGCATTCAAATTCACTAACGTTAAAATAGTGTTATAATAACGTTAAATGTTTGCTCAAATAACGTTAGTTTTAAGTTGGAGAAGGGCATATATCCCACAATGCATCACTCTTAAAGGAACAGGCAACACCCTACTACTTTTATCACACTTCAGAGCGTTGAGGGACAAATGGATAGATTATCAAACATATTTAAAATAGTTTCGGGACTCCTACGACCTTAGAATTTCTCTAATCACGATCGCGGGTAAACTTGCATGTCTTAATAATAAAAATAATATATACAGGTAGGGCTGGGCGATATAACGATAACGATAAATATCGCGATATATTTTAATAATCGATATCGAATATCGAAATTAAAAAAAAATCTTTTTTTTTTTTTTTTTTTTTTTTTTTTTTACCTGCAACAGGGCAGTTTTAAAACCAGAGACAGTGGACAGACTTGTCTTTCTTGCCTGCAACTTAAAGTAATGGCTTTGCTTGTCCAAATGACAATACTGACCAAATTCAGATTTCTTTTTCTCTTGTCCATTTATTTTGTTTGCTTTCTAATTTAAAATACATTTTGAAACCGTCTGTACACAGTAGGCTATGTGTGCTAGCAGAACTAGACTCCAGTCACGAGTCACAGTGCACATGTGCGGTGGTTTGTCCACCAAAAAAGCGCCAAAAGATCGAAAATAAACTAGCAGAGCCAGAACTGTTCAACTCCTCTGGAGCCACAGCCAGCAGAGAAGCCGGTTTACTTTAGCTTTTAAACCAGCTGCAGCCTGAGAACTGGAGTGTGAGGGGATGTAACACTAAAGATGGCGGCAATGACAAAGAATTGCTGCAAAATAAACATACATCTGTTGTTAAAATTTTTTTTTATTTTTTATTTTTTAATTTTTTTTTATACTTATAACAATTCGATTATCGATATCGAGAAATAAAATAAAATTATCATATCGTTATCGCGATATGATTTTTTTCCATATCGCCCAGCCCTATATACAGGTATATAAAAAAAATATAAAATATTTGTTTTGTTTTTTTGAATAGAAGTGCGGTACCACCAATGATGAGACACACAAACCCGCGGTGAGAAAATGTCATACCGCGACAGCCCTAGTGTGAACACAGCGATCATGACCACATTTTATAAAGCTGTCTTAGAAAGCCTGATGAGATGGGGCGTGGTTTAGTACGCTCACAGTACAGTGTAAGTCGAAGATTGAAAGGCTAGTGAAAGCAGTGATGAAGGTGACCGGAAACACCAAGTATCCGTCACTCCAATCTATCTTGGAGAAAGTAGTGGTCAGCCAGCCACAGAATCTTACAGGACCCTTCTCATAATCTTTATCCCGAAATATGAAGTTCTTCCCTCGGGGAGACTGTTCAGAGCAAGTAGATATAACGGCAACCGCTACAAGCTCTCCTTCCTTCCTACATCCATCGCTCTCCTAAATAATAATAGAGGTTGATTTCTTTGTGAGTGGGCTGTTACCTCTTTCTTTCTTGTCCAAGTCTTAATCTTGTAATTTATTTAGGGCAGGGTGCAATATGAAGCTTTTTTTTTAGTCTTTGTCTTTCTTCGTATCCCGCCATTCCTCTCAGGTGCATAACGCAGCCACTTCTGCAGTGCATCTCTGTATATCAAGTAAGTCAACTTGCGGTCAAATTGACGAGCAGCCGCTGGGAAAAAAGAAAAAAAGAATACTTAAAGATAAACAAGAAAGCTGCAGTGGGCACGTTCCATTCCAAAGTGAACAGTGTCCTTTTTAGTGTACTAGATTTTCAGGTGGCCTTAGGTGCATTTTCAACCCCATAGTCATATAATTGATCCACACTAATGCTCGTAAAAAATCTTATTGTGAGCATTACAGAGGACCACTTATATGACGTTAACACTTTGACTGCCAGGGGGCGTCTTTAGACGTCTTTGCTGGCCATGCTAAAGTTGCCGGGGGACGCTGTACGTCGTCTTTATATCAATATTTCAAAAATCTGCGATCGGATTCATAATGTCCCTCCGCTGGCCTGAGATTCACCAGCAGGACCCACTGAGCTCTCTGGCGGTTCAGGAGCGCCATCTGGTGGCCGATCGGCGCAAGCGCTTAACAGGAAGCGCACTAGAGGTTTTGCTAGACGTCCGTATTGCTTCCGGCCACTCGGTACATGTCCCGTGACTCTAGCTCGTCACTCTACATAGCGATCGATTGCCAATAACTCGATAAACAACATGATTTGGACGTATATACCATTATACAAGCTGGAGATGGACCGGGTAATAATATATCCCATAATGATAAAATGTCTACTCGACGATGATCGCCCAACGGCGCGCGGAGACTGGGGTGAGTTTCAGCGTGTAACGTTACCGTCTTCGATAATAACTGATATTATCAACATTTGACCCACATTAGATGATTGGTATAACGCTGCCCACGGAATTATAAACGCCCCCTCGCCCATCCGGTCAACATCAGATGACGTGTAGTAACTTCTAGAAGTACGTCTAGTTGGAATTTTTTATATCGCGCTGATTGCCATCAAACTGTATTTCATCATCAATATAATGCATTTGGGGCTATATATCACGTTCTGGAGAAAGCTGCAGAAAGAGATGAAAACATACTTATACATTAGACCATACTTTACTATGAATATGTGAATGAAAAAGTTTAACGTTGCTACACAATGAACAATACATATAGGAATTTGAATGGGCCCTAATAATGGCAATGTAGCAATAGAATTAAAAAAGTTATAGCCCTGCAAAGAAGGGGACTTTCTCCATAGACAAATGGCGCTGGCAATCTATGGTATATCATTAATTTAACCTTAGGCAACCAAAGTGTTAACACTTTGACTGCCTAAAAACGCTTTACAGCGTCATTGCTGGCCATGCTAAAGTTGCCGGGGGACGCTGTACAGCGTCCTTATATCAATATTTCAAAAATCTGGAATCGGATTCATATTCCCCCTCCGCTGGCCTGAGGTCCACCAGCAGGACCCACTGAGCTCTCTGGCGGTTCAGGAGCGCCATCTGGTGGCCGATCGGCGCAACCGCTTAACAGGAAGCGCAGTAGAGGTTTTGCTGGTCGGCCCTATTACTTCCGGGCACTCGGTATTGGTTCCGGCATTCTAGCTCGTCACTCTACATAGCGATCGATTGCCAATAACTCGATAAACAACATGATTTGGACGTATATACCATTATACAAGCTGGAGATGGACCGGGTAATAATATATCCCATAATGATAAAATTTCTACTCGACGATGATCGCCCAACGGCGCGCGGAGACTGGGGTGAGTTTCAGCGTGTAACGTTACCATCTTCGATACTAACTGCTTTTATCAACATTTGACCCACATTAGATGATTGGTATAACGCTGCCCACGGAATTATAAACGCCCCCTCGCCCATCCGGTCAACATCAGATGACGTGTAGTAACTTCTAGAAGTACGTCTAGTTGGAATTTTTTATATCGCGCTGATTGCCATCAAACTGTATTTCATCATCAATATAATGCATTTGGGGCTATATATCACGTTCTGGAGAAAGTTGCAGAAAGAGATGAAAACATACTTATACATTAGACCATACTTTACTATGAATATGTGAATGAAAAAGTTTAACGTTGCTACACAATGAACAATACATATAGGACTTTGAATGGGCCCTAATAATGGCAATGTAGCAATAGAATTAAAAAAGTTATAGCCCTGCAAAGAAGGGGACTTTCTCCATAGACAAATAGCGCTGGCAATCTATGGTATATCATTAATTTAACCCAAGGCAACCAAAGTGTTAAGGTTGGAAATGGGTGAGGTGTTTCTTTAAGAGTGGTTGCATGTTCCATCAGGCTCGTTCCATGGTGAGAGAAATGCATCCATTCGTATTTACTTGAGATAGAAGTGAAAATACTTAATTAAATTAAATATCCATCAAAATAGCTAAATCCACTGTAGTAAACCTAGTATTTTGAGGTGCAGATTGACTCACCAAACATGCAGTCCTGCATCAGTGTGTCCTTGAAGGCCCTCTTCGGTCCCTTTCCCGCCCAGTTGAAGATGCATGCTAGACTGTTTGTCATGGTAGCGGATAGCAATTGCCGGATCATATTTTCTGAGTTGGTCCCTCCGATTAATGCCAGGCGGGTTGTCTTAACAGATTGGAGAGAAAAAAAAGTTAGTGTGCTAAAGTGTACAGTGTGCTATGTCAAATGGACAGAATATAATGTTTTAAGTACACATTTTAAGACTTTTTTTATTAACTCTAAAGAAAGACCATTACTGTGTCAAAACTAATCGACAAACAATACCATCAAACAAATTAGCTAAATGAATTGTCAAATATTGACTAAGAAATAAATATCATCCCGCATATCATTGCAAGGCTATCACAATATTTCTATGCCAAGCACACATCCAAGCAAAAAACAAAATAAATGCCTCCACTCCTACAATTCAGACATTATAAACACTTAGATTTCAAACAATAAATTTAAGAAAATACAAAAATGTTCACCATCTTTCGATGGACTGTTTCGTCCTTCAGTGCAGCTTCAGCTTCATCAAACTGCTCCTCATTGGTGAGTGGCAGCACGGTGGGGAAGTTCTCTTCTCTCTGTGATTCAGGTCCAGCTCCGTGATCGTTAAAGGTGGATTTAGCCATTTCAGTCTTCAGAAACTGAACGTCATGTGAAATTTGCTTCACCTCCACGAGTAGCTCTGCAAGCATCCTGGTGTTTTTGTTGGCAGCAAGGTCTTGAAGAAAAACAATTGGTTTTACATAAAATTTCAAGGATAGATTCACCATTTCAATCATTTAGAATGACACTAAGCAACTCTGTGATAGCTTAAGTCTTTGCACCCCTAACTTATAGTAACCATTAAGTGCTTAAATATTAAGCCTAAACACCATGACAAATTACATGAAAAAAAACAGTGACAAAGACTGTAAAGTCACAAGGGACATGTTTCTCAATGCATCAGAAAATGATACTTGCCTTGTAAAATTTGACTGGGCTCTCCATGGAATCTTCCCCGCGGCGTTTCAGGAGTTGAAGCTGAAGAAATCAACATGGCATCAGCATTGCACATTAGGTCATTGTGTATGGAGGAGGCGGGGGGTAAAGTGGAATATAGGCATCTTTACCCAGGCGATGTGAGCTGAAGTCAGCTGATCTGAAGCCACGTGCATATTTGGCATCGAAGTCTAATAGAAAGAGAAAGGACACACATCATTGTTTACATTGAACACGAATTATGGAAATTTGCCCAAAAAACAACATTTAAGATGAGAAATGCATACCATTCCTTGCTCGCTCTGATGGCACAGTGTGGTAGGGGCTGGAGTTATACATTGGCATTCCTAGAGAAAGAGCGACAGAATTAACAAAATAAGGTAAGCACCATCAAAGTATCAATGAGCACCATATACAGTAGCAAGTGTACCTAGCTCCATATACCTAGCACATGTCTGGTGGTAAAAAATAAAACATGATTTGAGAATGTGTTAGTTAACTCACATTGATATCCTTGGGGGTGGTGATGATTGCCAGCGAATTCTAAAAAGAAGACAATCAAAATATTCTATGTCAGTCTTTCATAAGTTACAGTATGTCATGGCACAATAGCCAAGGCACAGCAACTATTTAGTGATGGCTAATAAAATAGTCACAAATGTATAAAAAGGCTCTTGTTGACACGGACAAAATACATACCATTCCTTACTTGTCCAGTGTGGTTCCCTCCTGAAATGGATTAAAATAACCGTAATTAGTCACTGTAAAATACAAGTTCTCATATAATATCATGCCAACATTAACAGCTCATTGCAAAATAGTGAGACACTGAATAAGCTACTCATATATGCACTCAACTTTACATTTCCACCCATTTAACTAACATTTCCAGTCAGTAATGTATCCAGTAAGGCAGGACTAGTAATCCAACCGCCACCTATTGAAACAGACTGGAGACACAAGAGTGGCTGAGAGAATCACATAGCTATATCTAGTTTATTAATCTACTTACCATCATTGCAGTGGTCCATTGACTCCAACTGTGCCAAGAAGCTTCCACCAAAGCCTAAAATGAGAGAACACAACACAACAAAACATGAACAATGAATGCTATCAAAAGCACATTTACAATCTGTCCACCCTGACTTAGTAGTAAGTGATTCACTTACCATTATTAATTAGGCTGGTTATTCTCCGAGCAGCTTCCTCCAGAGGCCGAGCAGCTTCCTCCAGAGACTAAAAGAAGGGAACACAAGACATGAATAGTGGACACTGTAACTTTTGAACACATAGCCTGACTGATATGTTTGGATGTATTGACAGAGGAACTAAATGCTTGTAAAGCTCTCATGCAACTACATTTTGTTCTGCCATGTTAGTAAATAATGACATACCACTGCTTGCATTTGATGTTGGCACCGAGGGGTACTGGCTGGATTCTGGCAGCACTGTATTAATAAATAAATGGAATTATACATGGCAATACTTAAAGTAGGTGTAGCAGTTAGTGTCATAACTGACCACCACTATACCTGGAAAATGAACATCAGGTGGCTCGGCATATCTTTGCTTCACACTGCTGTTTTCTGGCTCCTCATCTGACTCCACTGCGTGCATAGGATTTGTCCTAAAAAAAAACATTTAACATTCCCAGGCTCCCAGGATAATTCAATTAATTGAGCAATCCTTGAGACACTGTTCAGGAGCCAGCCCATGGCCCATTTCTGTTTAACCAAAAACTATCACGAGGAATTCAACTGTACCTTGCTCTTTTTTTCTGATGTACATCTGCTTCCTCTTCAGATTCCAAATCAGTGGTTAGACATCCAGTAGTCACGTACTTATCTTCATGGTGCTTGGCCTTTACAAATGAGTCTGTAAAAGAACAAGCAGAAAATACAGCATGACATTAATAAGAAGTATGAGGAACAATTCACATCAGACAACAATAGCGATGCAGTGACTATACTTACCACAAGTAATTAAGAGCCGAATTTTCTCATATGTGGTCCATCCTTTACAGGGCATCATGTTTTCTTTAAGGGCCTTTGAATAATTTGTGTTTTTTGGGGGCCATAACAATGTACCTTCCATTGGATTGAACCAGCTGGCAAGAACTGTTGCAGGTCGGTTGGTGCGCCTGCGCAGTAGAATCAGGAAGCGATAGGGGCGGCGTCCCTCCAAAAGCGCAGACCCCCGACGCTGAAAGATCACGCTGTGCAGGTGAAAAGATCCAACGCTGCTACCTCGAGTACCGGAGGGGACTCGTGCAATGTATGGCTTCCTCCACATTACAGTCGGCTTGTGGGAGGCATGGCCAAACAGCGTTCGAGACAGGGGAGGGTAGAATTGGACGGTACGAAATTGGGATGGGAGAAAAATGGGAGAAAAAGTAGATAAAAAAAATAAAAAATAAGTATCGATATGAACTACACGCCAGGTGGCGGGCAGACCTCTCATTGTTAGTCGCCAAACCTTAAATCTGCCCGCCATTGGCGGTTGGCGGGTACTTATTTTGTTCCCTGAGCTGTCCTGTCAGGCCATTCTGTCTATATATACACCCATGTGTTTTTCAGTTCTTATGAAAATCTTCATGTCAGGATTTTCCTTCTTTTCCAATTTGTTAGCCTAGGAAAAGAGAGCTACCTATGTATAGCTGGTTAAGGACTGGTGGTTCTTGCTTGGCTTTCTGTGTTCCTGATTAATTCCAACTGAAAAGTTAGACCTTTGTTTGTTGGGATGAATGTAAAATGTACTGATATTTCTTTCCTTACTTTCCCCCAAGATTGGTCTGAATATGACCACCCCTCGTAGCCTCTCACACCTTGGTTTGAGAGAACTGTCTTGTCTGTTTGGTGGACTGCATGAAACCGTCACAAGTGGACCAGGAGAAGAGCTGTTTGGACTGCATGGAAACAAGTATGGAAATGTTGACTTTAATCTGTAAACATTATGACTATAAGTGTCGACTTTAACCTCTTAAAGGAACGCTCCAACTGTTTGGGAAATTAGCTTATTTGCCATCTACCCTGGAGTTAGACAAGAAGATGCATACCTTTTTCTTCTCTATGCATGCAGTAGGAGTAGGAAGACGCGCACCGTTAGCCTAGCTTAGCGTCAGTCTAGTCTAGTGACTTGGTTGGAAGTAGGTTCCTCCATTAGCCTAGTTCCCAACGTCTTCCTACTCCTACTGCATGCACAGAGAAGAAAAAGGTATGTATCTTCTTGTCTAACTCCAGGGTAGATGGCAAATAAGCAAATTTCCCAAAATGTTGGAGTGTTCCTTTAAGCCAGACTCTAAATTTGCCTAAAAGGAAGATTGCTCCACTTCTACAAGGTCCATTTGCATGTTCTTGGTATCTAGGGACATCTATGGACCTCAGGGAATTTATTCCCAGTGTCTGTTACTATGCTTGAGTAAATTGTAATGAACCAAATGAGAATATACATTATTTTATAAACATGTTTTTTTTTATCCACTTTTCTCCTTATTTTTCTATTTTTCTCCCATCCCAATTTCGCCTTGCCAATTCTCCCTTCAATTCTCCCCTCCCCTGTCTCGAACGTTGCTAGACTATGCCTCCCACTGGTCGGCTGCAGTGAGGACCAAGCCTTGCATCACGTGTCCCCTCCGGTCGCATCTTTTCACCTGAACAGCGCGATCTCTCAGTGGAGTAATGCGTGGGAGGCTCACGCTGCCCCCGATACTTCCTGATTCTGCTGTACAGGCGCACCAACCGACCTGTAGGAGTCGCTGTCCACAACGTCCAATCCCCACCTACCGGCTTTCCCACCCCTAACACTGCCAATTGTGTTAGTATGAACGACCGGCCAAGCCGGTAGCAACGCAGAGAGCTGGGCTCAATACCAGCATCTCCTGCATTAGTGGCGAGCGCCTTGCCCACTGCGCCACTCAGCCGCCCACATTTTATAAAATTTTTTAATTCACTTTGAAGGTGAATAACACCATGCTAACAATGACCAGACATGAACAATTGCCACTGAGCTTCTTGAGATCAAGTGTACAACAAATCTAAGCAAATTAATAAAGGGCAGATTATTTACAGGGGGTTTTGTAGATGCCAGGGTTAGAAATTAACATTTTTTTTCAAGGGCTTTTTTTGCCCCCCATAATTGATTTTCGGGGGCTTTTTTTTGTATTTCGGGGGCACTGAATTTTTATGATAAACGGTAGGGGTGGGACGGTTCACAAAATGGACGGTTTGGTTCATATCACGAATTTGGGGTCACGGTTTTCAGTTCGATATACGTTAATTTTTATTAAAAAAAATGTAACACTCAAATCTAAAAGTCAAGATAGACTGCGCTCACAAATTATAACACTGGGTGCTGAAATCCCGTCGAGTATAATAGAAAAAGAAAGCAATACGCTTGGACCAGCACTCACATATTTTGGTATATTTAATGGCAGCCTGAAACAAACATGTTTCGGAACATAATCGTTCCGAAACATGTTTGTTTCAGGCTGCCATTAAATATACCAAAATCTGTGAGTGCTGGTCCAAGCGTATTGCTTTCTTTTTCTATAACACTCAAATCTAAACATGTTTCTCATTTATTAAAAATAAAATAAAAGGTTTACAGTGTTTACAGCCTTAAATAATGTTTGGCACACAAAGACCGAACTGACTGAAAAATATAGGCTACATTTGTCAAAGTATTAATTTAGTGCAAACAAACAATATGCTCAGCCAGCACTAGACTTTCCTTTCTTTAATTAATATAAACACACAAAAACAATGTCAACCATGTTTAAATTCCCTGCTTGTCAGTTCTTAATGGAAAGATTCGTTTTCTGCTTGAAATTATTGTGTTTCTGTCTACATATATTTAGACTAACATTATTTAAATATTGAGTGCAACTGTGGTGGATTACGTAATTCGGTGAGTTGGAACTATCTATGGGTTGGCGCCGGGTCCCCACGGACATTTTAGCGTGTGGCACCGCCACCTGCAGCTCCGGTCACGTTAGGAGCAGTTCATAACGTCAACAAGCAGCGCGAAAGCGGCAATAGTCCCGGTTGGAGTTAGTAAAACACAGTTGTATGTTAGCCTTCTTGGATGTTGAATAAACGCCTATCATTGTCTTTAAACACCCCGCCTCTCAGACTCCCATTTCCTCCTCTGCTACAGTAGCTAGTAGCTACGGTGTTAGCTGTTGTTGTGAAGGGCTAGCTAGCTAACAGCTACAAACATTGTACAAACTGCTAACGCTATGGCAAGATGTGTGTAGGCCTATGTAATGTTAATGGCTATGTTTTTAAAGTCGTAATGAAGATTGATTTATATTGTGCGTGCCATTTTTACACAAACTGACTAGCACCTGGCTGCTGCTGCTGCTGCTGCAGCTGCAGCCAGTGCAGAACACCGGCTCCGCCAAATGATTTTTTTTATTTGCGCGTCATCTGAACCGTATACGATACACAGACGCTCCATTACCGGATAAATATATATATATAATTAGTAAACTGTCGGGGGCATTAAGTGCCCCCCTTAACTGATTTTCGAGGGCATTTTATCCATTTTCAAGGGCATTATGCCCCAAGCCCCCGTTAATTTAGAACCCTGGTAGATGCAGTACTGGATTTTGCCATCCGGACACATGCTATTTGAAATATGAATATAGAATACCAGGTCTGTGAACGTCTTGAAAGATGGAGGAGCATTTTTCATTACAAAAAAGTAACTGGACTTACAGTAGATTTCATTCACGGTATTTGCTGCCCTGTAAAGGGCGCCTGGTGGTACTAAATCCAGATTGAACTCTGGCCTGATATTCTATATTCATATTCCAAATTGCATGCACAATTCAGTATTGTATCTACAAAAAAAACCTGTAAATCATCTTCCCTTTATTCATTTAGTTTTTTATTTATTTTTTGTACACTTGATCTCAAGAAGGTGCTGAATAAGCACCTGGATTTTTCACGGCTGGTCAATGTTAGCATGGTGTTATTCACCTTCAAAGTGAATTAAAAATGTGTATAAAAATGTATATTCTCCTTTGATTCATTACAATTCACTCAAGCATAGTAACAGACACAATATTTCTGACACTGGGAATACATTCAGAATCTAAAACGGCATTTAGCTACAGTATGTATATGTAATGATAAATAATGTCATAGTAACAGGCGGTTGTTATATTATTTCAAAATAATAAAGTAGCTATAATGAGTCAATAGATAAAAAGCAGTAATGGCATGTAGGTTACTCACCCTACTCATGTACAGTAGGAATTAGGGTTGGGTACCGTTCACATTTCAACCGGTACCTGGGAATCGATACCGGTACCATACTGTACTCTTAGGTACTTTCATTATAACAAAATGTTATTTCTGTTGTAAAACTAAACTAAAGTCTAAACTTTTCAATTTCAACATTGTTCTCACACCACACAAACTAAAACCCCTCCCTACCTTCCTCTCCCAAACTGTTCATACAACAATTCTTTTTATGTAGCATGATCATGTATACATTTATTATGCATTCTTTTTTATGTTTAAATATCAACATGATCTGGCCAAATACTATCAAACTCCTCTGACCTCATCTGGTCTTTCCAAAGACCAGAGTTGGGAGGGATGGACACTCATGCGCACACACACACAGAAAGGGAGAATGGCTTATGAATGAAGTTAATCAACTATTAATTCTATTCTATTAATCCAGTTTGTTTTATAGTGTAACGTTTGGCTACTTGAAGGGGAGAGAGAGAGAGAGACTCGTTACGCGAGTCAGTGAATTGCGGAGCGCTCACTGCACTCTGTTGTCTCGGAATGGATTTGGTAACTGTAGTTTCTGCGTCTCCGTAGACGGTACCGCGTCACCATTTTTAAAGTCGTAGTGAAGATTGATTTATATGAAAACCGATTTATGTATAATTTAAGCAAATTCCCCGCCATTCCGCGATAATTCAGAATTCCGTGTTAACCTCTTAACACATTGGGTGCCACGCCCCTTCCGGGAAGTGCATCTGGCCTTGTGGTCGATGAGAAATTGTTGCGTCGATGCGTCGCATAAAAACAATCAGTGACTCAAATGTTCATTTGTAACTGCAATGCACTACAGGAACTGCTGGGGGCAGTATAGTTTCCATTGTCTGACTGCAGTGCATTCTGGTACTTAACGGCGCAGCCTCGCAGGTAAGAACTTCACTTCAGAAGAAAGAATGAACAATGGCGGAAGGGAGAGAGAAAGACGGAGGAGATGAATTAAAAAAAGCGAGACAGAGGGCATCAAAGGTGTGGGAATTTTTTACAGATGACAAACCGAAGAAAACTGTTAAATGCCGATTATGCAAGGTGGAATTGGCATTCCACAGCAGCACCACGGCGATGCACGAGCATCTAAAACGAAAGCACCCCGGAGCCACGGTGACGTCGGAACATGGGTAAGTTCTAGATAGTAGTTAGCCATAGTATTGTATTTTTTACGTTGGAAAACAGAACGTCTCATGGATATGGATATAATGCTTGCTATGCGAACTCTATTGCTGAGGCTTATAGAGGCTGCGCTGATGCTGTATGTTGTAACGTTAAACAGCGCCATGCTTAGTAGTTAGTACAGGTTACAGCGTTGCTGCTTCACTTTTAGTTTCGTTTGTTATGCCGACCAACCGGATACGGAAATACCTCACGTATATATCTGTAGTCCGTAGTCACTCTGTCTGTAGTCCACAAAATAATATCCCTTAAGCGATAACTCCCTCTAGTGGGAAAACATAGATATTGCATCTCAATATTATTAATTCTAGCCTAGGTATATATAAGGCTGACTATAATTAATAAAAATAAACTGATAGTCTGATACTATAGCCTACAAATTCTGATGATAATTAATACAGCTTTCTGTTTTGTTCTCTTTCTATTGTAGGGCAAAGCAAACACGTGTGGATGAGTTTGTCCTGAAGAGAGGCTCATGCACCCCTCAAATGTCTGGAGTCTTCACAGAGAGCATCCTCACCATGCTTGTTAAAGACATGAGACCATTATCGATGGTTGAAGATGAGGGCTTTAAGCAGATGGTCACCACATTCCATTCAGGTTACACCTTACCTTCCAGAACTCATTTTACAAAGCTCATGGAGACTTTTTTTTTGCTAAGGTTAAATATGCTCTTAAAGCAAACAAGAACAAGATTGCCCTGACAACTGATGCCTGGACCAGTGTTGCGACAGAAGCATATCTTGGCATCACCTGTCATTTTATAAGTGATGACTGGAAGCTCAATAGCTTCTGCCTCACAACCATGCCACTCGAAGAACGGCACACTGGGACCAACATTGCTACATGGATTGAGCAGGCTGTGGAAAAGTTTGAGATCCCTCCAAGCAAGCTTGTGGCGGTTGTTCATGACAATGGCCCCAATGTCCTGCTGGCTGCAAGCATCTTGGAGAAAAAACATGGATGGGTGTATATCTGCTGTGCAGGCCACACATTACAGTTCAATCAATCATGCACTGAAAACAGAGATGGCCACTGACTGCGACTCTGTCTGACCCGGCAGTAACACAGAGAGGGAAACAATACCTGGACCTCAAGCCTGAGCAGTGGACCCTGCTAGATGAACTGGCCAAAGCTCTCCAAGTTTTTGAATGTGCCACTGTCTACTTGAGTGGTGAAAACTATGTGACCGTCTCCGCCCTGCCTCCTCTAGTCAGAGGGCTTCTGAAGTCCACCCACACTGCCTCTGATACAGCTCCTGTGCAGGCCTTCCAGGCGGCTGCTTCAGTGGCGACCACTACACGCTGGTCAACAGAGCTTGCCATCAAAGATGATGACCCAAGCAAAACGATCATTGCATCTGCACTAGACCCACGATTCCGAAAACTAAAATTCCTGACACCAGAGGAGAGGTTCACTGTTCAGAATAAATTGCAAGCTCTGGTCCTACAGTCCAGTAGGAATGAAGAAGCTGTTGTTCAACTTGACATTAATGACAATGATGCCACAGCCTCAGCTGAGACAACTAGGTCTGTTTCAGCTCTCGATTCACTGCTTGGAAGTGAGTCAACAGACTGACACTGAGAGCAATGATCAGGATGCACGCACACAAGCGATCATTAACGAAGTGCTGATGTACTTCGGAGAGCAGCCCATCTCAAAGACAGAAAATCCCCTGTCTTGGTGGAAGTTGAATGAGGCAAAGTACCCAACCCTTGCATCACAAGCCAAGTCATACTTGTGCATTCCAGTTACTTCCACTCCCTCTGAGCGTCTCTTCTCAGCAGCTGGGAACATCGCCTCAAAGAAGCGGGCCATCCTCACTCCTGAGCATGTCAATATGCTCACGTTCCTGCACTGCAATTTAAAGAAATTGTAAATGGTGTACTGTGTTCCCCTGCAGGAGATGATGATCAGACAGACTAGACAGACGCAATACATTACACACGCACTCCTCTCACTCACACACAGTGATCAGAGTAAGACACACACACATACACACTCCTCTCACTCACACACAGCGATCAGAGTAAGACACGTACTAACACCACCACCAATACCACCACTACTAACACCACCACTACTACTAACACCACCACCACTACTAACACCACCACCACTACTAACACCACCACCACTACTAACACCACCACCACTACTAACACCACCACCACCACTACTAACACCACCACCACCACTACTAACACCACCACCACTACTAACACCACCACCACTACTAACACCACCACCACTACTAACACCACCACCACTACTAACACCACCACCACCACTACTAACACCACCACCACCACTACTAACACCACCACCACTACTAACACCACCACCACCACTACTAACACCACCACCACTACTAACACCACCAATACCACCACTACTAACACCACCACCACTACTAACACCACCACCACTACTAACACCACCACCACCACTACTAACACCACCACCACTACTAACACCACCAATACCACCACTACTAACACCACCAATACCACCACTACTAACACCACCACCACTACTAACACCACCAATACCACCACTACTAACACCACCACCACTACTAACACCACCACCACCACTACTAACACCACCACCACTACTAACACCACCACCACCACTACTAACACCACCACCACTACTAACACCACCACTACTAACACCACCACCACCACTACTAACACCACCACCACTACTAACACCACCACTACTACTAACACCACCACCACTACTAACACCACCACTACTACTAACACCACCACCACTACTAACACCACCACCACCACTACTAACACCACCACCACTACTAACACCACCACTACTAACACCACCACCACCACTACTAACACCACCACCACTACTAACACCACCACCACCACCACCACCACCACTACTAACACCACCACTACTAACACCACCACCACCACTACTAACACCACCACCACTACTAACACCACCACTACTACTAACACCACCACCACTACTAACACCACCACTACTACTAACACCACCACCACTACTAACACCACCACCACTACTAACACCACCACCACTACTAACACCACCACTACTAACACCACCACCACTACTAACACCACCACTACTAACACCACCACCACTACTAACACCACCACTACTACTAACACCACCAATACCACCACCACTACTAACACCACCACTACTAACACCACCACCACTACTAACACCACCACCACTACTAACACCACCACCACTACTAACACCACCACCACTACTAACACCACCACCACTACTAACACCACCACCACTACTAACACCACCACTACTACTAACACCACCACCACTACTAACACCACCACCACTACTAACACCACCACCACTACTAACACCACCACCACTACTAACACCACCACCACTACTAACACCACCACTACTACTAACACCACCACCACTACTAACACCACCACTACTACTAACACCACCAATACCACCACTACTAACACCACCAATACCACCACCACTACTAACATACACCACCAATACCACCACTGTCACACACATACACACACACACAGACTCCTCTCACACACCGCAAACAAAAGACCTAGAAGTCTGTCTGATCTGACTCATCCCCCTCTCCCCCTACAGCTGTTCCACGACGTCAGTACGTCACCCTCCTGGACCAAGTTACAGCCCCATCAGCCGTGGTGCCGCATTACACACACACTCCTCTCACTCACACACAGCGATCAGAGTAAGACACACACACACACTCCTCTCACTCACACACAGCGATCAGAGTAAGACACACACACATACTCCTCTCACTCACACACAGCGATCAGAGTAAGACACACACACATACTCCTCTCACTCACACACAGCGATCAGAGTAAGACACACACACATACTCCTCTCACTCACACACAGCGATCAGAGTAAGACACACACACATACTCCTCTCACTCACACACAGCGATCAGAGTAAGACACACACACATACTCCTCTCACTCACACACAGCGATCAGAGTAAGACACACATACACAAATTACACAGTACAGTACACACCAGGGTTAGAAATTAACATTTTTTTTCAAGGGCTTTTTTTGCCCCCCTTAATTGATTTTCGGGGGCTTTTTTTGTATTTCGGGGGCACTGAATTTTTATGATAAACGGTAGGGGTGGGACGGTTCACAAAATGGACGGTTCGGTTCGTATCACGGTTTTGGGGTCACGGTTTTCAGTTCGGTTCGATATACGTAAATTTTTATAAAAATATATGTAACACTCAAATCTAAACATGCTTCTCATTTATTAAAAAAAAATAAAAAGTTTTACAGTGTTACAGTGTTTACAGCCTTAAATAATGTTTGGCACACAAAGACCGAACTGACTGAAAAATATAGGCTACATTTGTAGTATTAACTTAGTGCAAACAAACAATATGCTCAGCCAGCACTAGACTTTCCTTTCTTTAATATAAACACAAAAAAACAATGTCAACCATGTTTAAATTCCCTGATTGTCAGTTCTTAATGGAAAGATTCGTGTTCTGCTTGAAATTATTATGTATCTGTCTACATTTATTTAGACTAACATTATTTAAATATTGAGTGCAACTGTGGTGGATTACGTAATTCGGTGAGTTGGAACTATCTATGGGTTGGCGCCGGGTCCCCACGGACATTTTAGTGTCACGCACCTTCCGCTCAGGCAATGTTATTATCAGCTCCGGTAGCTCCGGTAACGTTAGGAGGTGATGGCATGCAGTGGGAAAGCGGCAATAGTCCCGGTTGGAGTTGGTAAAACACAGTTGTATGTTAGCCTTCTTGGATGTTGAATAAACGCCTATCATTGTCTTTAAACACCCCGCCTCTCAGACTCCCATTTCCTCCTCTGCTAGCTAGTAGCTACGGTAACATTTCGTTGACTGTATTACCTCGCGGGCTGATTCTATAGTTAAAACGTGCATTGTGTTGTACAAACTGCTAACGCTATGGCAAGATGTGTGTATGCCTATGTAATGTTAATGGCTATGTTTTTAAAGTCGTAATGAAGATTGATTTAGATTGTGCGTGCCATTTGTACACAAACTGACTAGCACCTGGCTCAGCTGCAGTGCTCAACTCCGCCAAATGAATTTTTTTTTATTTGCGCGTCATCTGAACCGTACGATACACAGACGCGCCATTACCGGATAAATATATATATATAATTAGTAAACTGTCGGGGGCATTTTGTGCCCCCCTTAACTGATTTTCGAGGGCATTTTGTCCATTTTCAAGGGCATTATGCCCCAAGCCCCTGTTAATTTCGAACCCTGGTACACACGCACTCCTCTCACTCACACACAGCGATCAGAGTAAGACACACACACATACTCCTCTCACTCACACACAGCGATCAGAGTAAGACACACACATACTCCTCTCACTCACACACAGCGATCCGAGTAAGACACACACACATACATACAGACTCCTCTCACACACAGCAAACAAAATACCTAGAAGTCTGTCTGATCTGACTCATCCCCCTCTCCCCTTACAGCTGTTCCACGTCACCCTCCTGGTCCTGGACCAAGTTACAGCCCCATCAGCCGCGGTGCTGGGGGCAGATGCTGCTAGTTATTTCTTTTTTATTATTATTTTTTTAGTTATTTAAAGTACACTTCCAATTTTGTATTATTTAATTTATTTATCTTGTTATGAGTGATTGCACTGTATTGTTCTTCAAAATTTCAAATACATTTTCATTTAAAGTTGCAAGATCCAAATTCAAATGTTTCATGCGTCATTATTTTAATTTGCTATGGGATCATCATGTTATGATGTTGTTTGCTCCTGACAAGAGTCTCAAAGTCTGGGGTGATGGTAGACAAGCAACTCTGAGGTCATGCTCAATGTCCAATCTGTTCCTCTGCTCTGTCTTCAGCTGGACCAGAGCTGAGAAGCCACTTTCACAAAGATAGGTAGTGCAAAAAAATAAATAAATAAATAAAAATATTATATATATTTTTTTATATAATTGGTTTTCGATTAGTCGACTAATCGAAAAAATAATCGACAGATTAGTCGACTACCAAAATAGTCATTAGTTGCAGCCCTACGTGAAACACAAAAATATTCTAACCAACATAAATGGCATAGCCATACTCCCCTATTCAATAACAATGCACTCCTTATTGGGAAACGACCTATCAGATATCCCAAATGGGAAAAGCAGGGCATACACACATTGGGAGATGTTTTCAACAAACGGGGGTTTTGTAGCTATCAAGATATACATAACAAATTTAACCTCACCAGTTCCACATATTATTTTTACGCACAGTTATTGGATTGTTTGAAGGCTCATGGAGTCCCATTAAGGATACCAATTGAGCACCACAGATATCACAAATTCTTCTATGAAAGAGAGACATCGAGAGGCTTCGTATCTGATTTTTATCATCACTTACTAACGTCTTCGTATGGAACCCTTCCCCTAGACTCAGTCTGGAGGAGGGATATACCAGACTTGGAAATAGATTTTGATTGGCAAGAAGTCTGGGCAAACGTTCGAATTGCGTCACGCAACCCAGACCATCAACAAATTAATCTTAATTATATTCATACCTGACTTCTATAAGATTGAACAGAATGGGACTTAAACAAGATTCTCTATGTTCAAATGGGGATGAGGGTACATTTATGCACATGTATTGGGATTGCCCACTGGTTAAAATATTCTGGGAAGAAGTGACCCAGCAATTATCAGAATTCTTATTTCTGAACATACCTGTACATCCCTCTGTATTGCTGTTGAATGACGTTTTTCAGTTTGCAGCCCCTATTCAGCTAAAGAACTAGTTTTATCCGGTCTCACAGCTGCTAAAAAGCTGATAGCATCACGATGGATTCAACCGGATAAAATGTGCCAGAAGGTATGGGTTCTTACCTATCTCGATGTGATTTATCTAGAGATAATTTCAGCAAGAATTTTAGGTGTCTTCAGGTATTCAGCATATGGTTCTGACATACGTTTCTTCCAAATAAAAGGAGAAAAGACAAAGTGCCTTAATTTTTATTTAGTTTACACTCAGAATTATCAAAAAGTAGTCATGGATTATGTGGTTATTTTGTAGACAAATGTTTCATCCAATTTACAGAAATGTTACTATATCGTGATATACTGATATTGTTACTGAGATATGAAATTTCCTATAGCTTGATATAAGATTGTATCCATAAGGTGACACTTGACCTTTTGAGCCCTAGCCATATTAAGAGACTTAAGTGCCTTTTAATTTTTATTTAGTTTACACAAGGATTATTAAAAAGTAGTCATGGATTATGTTGTCATTTTGTAAACATGTTTTATCTAATTTACAGAAAACATACTATATTGTGATATATATCGTTAGATATATGACATTTCCCATAGCGTGATATAACATACAATACATAATAAATGTATTCATGATCGTTAACTGTTTGGGAGAAGGAGGGGTTTTAGGTTGCGTGTTGCGAGTTCCAAAAATGTTTACTTAAAGTTTAAAGCTCAATATATCAAAATGTGGCACTTTACAGTGAACAGGAGGTATTTGTATTAAAAACAATAGATTGTTTTTCATTTAATGTCGAACAGCTCAAAAATAAAAATGTCAAATGATATTTCCGTTGCCTTTTTTGAGTTGATCTAAATGTTACTGATTGTGTTAAATGGGCATATAATATCCTCTCATATCGATCGCAGGCACCTAAATTGAATCGTATCGTATCGTGGCAGATGTTGTGATATCTGCAAATATCGTATCGTTGTCCAAAGAATCGTATTGTATCGTGATGAGACTGGTGATTCCCACCCCTTGCGTGATATAAGGTTTGATCCATAAGGTGACACTTAAATCTGTCATAACCTGAGACTAAAGGGGCTTTAGTCCCGGACTAAATTTAAACGGACCTTAACCATAGCCATGATGTAACCACTCCTTCTCCAGAAACTGTTGACTAACTGGTGCTTTAAACAAAGTGGTTTAAGTCTAGAACTGTAGATGACTGGACTACACTGTGTTCTTAACCTGTTAAGCCCTATTTTCTGAAAATCCACCTAAAAATACATACCTAAGTAAATGGAAGATTGCTCCACTTCTACAAGGTCCATTTGCATGTTCTTCTAGGGACATCTATGGATCTCAGGGAATGTATTCCCAGTGTCAGAAATATTGTGTCGGTTACTAGGCTTGAGTAAATTGTGATGAAACAAAATACAGTACTGAATTCTGCCATCCGGACACATGCAATTTGAAATATTATTATAGAATATAGAATATCAGGCCTATAAATTACCTTATTATAGGCAACTTGTACATCTATGGATCGGACCAAATCTACTCTTTCCAATGCCAGAGTTCAATTTGGATTTAGTATCGCCAGGCGTGCAGGAAGAACCGAGAATGAAATCTACTGTATGTACAGTTCCATTCTTATACTGGATATGGCTCCGCCATTTTGGATCGGATGACAGCGGGGATTGTTGCTAAATGTTCACAGAAGGTAGACACACTAACTGCGCTCCAATCTATGCCAATAACATTCAGTCTTGTGATGGAGAATCCAGGGAAATAAGAGAAATTAAAAAAATTCATACATAAGTAATTTGCTTGCAGGAAGCTGGAATCGGCTGCGAAAGGTAGTTTTAGCTAATTCAAAATGGCGGATATTCGCTAAATTATAAACTCATTCCATAAACTAAAATCTCACTAATAACACTTTACCCTATTGGTAAACAAACGTATTGTTGAAAATATACACCGACTGCTGTTTTGACAGGATTATGGTCTTTACTCTTGAATACATTTGAAGGGAAAAAACGCAACATTGTGTCATACAGTCTAGAGATTGATTTTTGACGTTATGTCATTTTGGGACCGGTACCGGACCCATCAGGCTTAAGAGGTTAAACTATGAAACCCAGCTACGTACCATTATAAACCTCTTACATGGAAATTAAATCTGAATAAAATCACTAAATCTCTCCTTCCTCTGACACTCTTCTCCATCCAGATAGCTGTCCTGTCAGGCCTGGGAAGAAACCAAGCGGCTTGGATGGAAGAAAAGGTCTCTGCTGTGACCAGTGTGGAAAAAGCTTCAGTTCAAAGATGAATCTCGATAAACACCAACGGCGCATTCACACGGGAAAGAAACTCTACTCCTGTGACCAGTGTGGGACGAGCTTTAGTCGACCGAGTAGTCTGAAATCACACCAGAGAATTCACACAGGAAAGAAGCCCTACTCCTGTGACCAGTGTGGAAAGAGCTTTAGGCAACTGGGTAATCTGAAATCACACCAGAGAATTCACACAGGAAAGAAGCCCTACGCCTGTGACCAGTGTGGGACGAGCTTTAGTCAACTGGGTCATCTGCAAAAACACCAGATGATTCACACAGGAGAGAAGCCCTACTCCTGTGACCAGTGTGGGACGAGCTTTAGTCTTCAACATAATCTGAAATCACACCAGATAATTCACACAGGAGAGAAGCCCTACTCCTGTGACCAGTGTGGGAAGAGCTTTAGTCTTCAACATCATCTGAAATCACACCAGATAATTCACACAGGAGAGAAGCCCTACTCCTGTGACCAGTGTGAGAAGAGCTTTACTCAGCAACATAATCTGAAATCACACCAGAGAATTCACACAGGATGGAAGCCCTACTTTTGTGACCAGTGTGAGAAGAGCTTTAGTCGACTGTCTCATCTGAAAAGTCACCAGAGAATTCACACAGGATGGAAGCCCTACTTTTGTGACCAGTGTGAGAAGAGCTTTAGTCGACTGTCTCATCTGAAAACACACCAGAGAATTCACACAGGAGAGAAGCCCTACTCCTGTGACCAGTGTGAGAAGAGCTTTAGTCAACTGGGTAATCTGCAAATACACCAGAGAATTCACTCAGGAGAGAAGCCACATCATTGTGGTTTGTGTGATAAGAGATTCAGCACATTAGCATATTTCAGAAAACATGAGAAAATTCACTTGGGAGAGAAGATTCAGGGAAATGTCAAACCTGTCAAATCACCTGCACATTCTTAGAGGAGAGAACCCCTACAGCTGTGCCAGTGTTAGAAGAGTTCCACTCATAATTAGGGCTGTCACTAACGACTATTTTGTTATCGATTAATCAGTTGATTATTTTATCGATTAGTTGATTCATCATTAACCATTAATTTACCAGAAAAATCTATTTTAATTGAATATTTCAAAATGTTTAATGAGTATCCTCGTCCTTTTTAGCTTTAAATAAAAAAAATTTAAAAGAACTACCAGCCAGAGAGATTATTACCGGCCATAAATAGCTTTTTAGTATATTTCCATGAATTATTATATGTATTGTGTGCTATGGTAGTGCTTGTGAAATACTTCCCAAAGGTCAGTGAATACCACGACCACAACACCAGAGGGAGTTCCACAAATCATGTTAAACCCAGATTCAGCTCAAACAAGGGACTAAACACGTTTCGCAATTATGCCACATCAATGTGGAACGCCCTACCCAAAGCTGTAAAGGAATGTGAATCCCTACCCACCTTCAAAACCGCTCTCAAAGAGCACCTACGGGAGACTGCAATTATAAACTGGCCCCTGTAAATGTCCAAAGCTGCCAAGCTGCTTCTAAACTGTAAAGGCTCAGCAGCCCCTCCCTTCCAGCTGGAGCGAAACACGGAAGTTATGTGACTGTCGAGTCCTGGCTCTCGGCAGAATCACCATTAGTGGTCTAAGAGAAGTTAATTCTATTTTGAACGTGATTCACTGCATTAGTTAGATTACACGTTGCACATTTCCACCTCAAAAGGCACATACAATTAACAATACGGCGCGTGGATCATGAATATGCAGATCGACGAAATTTACTTGGCGACTGGGTCGACGAATCGTGACAGCCCTACTCGTAATGAATGTGTGGCCGAGTGTTAAAAACGCTTCAGTACGTCATTACAGCTATCAGTCCATCAACAATCATAAGAATAATATTTGAGCTTTTGACCTAGAAGCCTCTGAGAGAGAAGCAGTAGCATAGACACAGTTGTCACTGACGACAACGTTGTGTTTCTGTCGCTCTGAGGAGTGAGACAGACGGTGTGGATGTTCCTGAGGAGTGAGACAGACGGTGTGGATGTTCCTGAGGAGTGAGACAGACAGTGTGGATGTTCCTGAGGAGTGAGACAGACGGTGTGGATGTTCCTGAGGAGTGAGACAGACGGTGTGGATGTTCCTGAGGAGTGAGACAGACGGTGTGGATGTTCCTGGGACAATATGTCATTGGTATGAGAGTGAACACACATTGTTCTAGTGTTTTAAATACTGGGATCATAGGAACTTTCTGACCTCAGTATGGGGTGACCATCCAAAAGCCAAGCTAGTTAACACTTTGAGCGCCACCAGGGGGAGCCGTTAAACACCCCAGTATGCCACGCTCTTAACAGCCTGATTTAGCGAAAACTCATGATTTCCGCGGATCGATTTCTATATTATATATTTTAGCTATGTGGAAATGGTTGGGCTCATTTGACAACATGCTAGTTGATGTACAATACGCCAAAAGCCGTTTGTTGATCCATGCCGTCGTTCGTTCACAATTCCATGCCAAAAAGGTAAACAAAGGGCAATATCGAGGCGGATTTCCTGGAAGCGGAGTTATGAGGGTTTTTCTGCAGGAGCGCAAATCATATTTCCTCGTCTGAAACACATTATTCCAAGTGCAATAATGTCATACACTGTACACACACCACTTAGTGTTGTTTATCATTCATGAAATGCAATGCATATAGTATATAGGGATATTTGTATCGATCACGTTGTATGCCTATATGCATTTTTATAATAATGTATATATATATCGCTTCAATTTCACACAATTACTGTATACATCTCTCAGCATACTAATATTACATATAGACATTTTCAAGGTAAATCAAAATATCTATATAAAAAGCAGCAATTTAGCAAAACTGCATACGCTTCACATTCCATAAATTGGGGGGGGGGGGGGCATCATGATTGCATATAAATTATTCCAAGTGCATAATGTCATACACTGTCAAACACTTAGTGGTGTTTATCATTCATGAAATGCAATGCATATAGTATATATAGGGATATTTTTATCGATCACGTATGCCTAGATGCATTTTTATAATAATGTATATATATATCGCTTCAATTTCACACAATTACTGTATACATCTCTCAGCATACTAATATTACATATAGACATTTTCAAGGTAAATCAAAATATCTATATAAAAAGCAGCAATTTAGCAAAACTGCATACGCTTCACATTCCATAAATTGGGGGGGGGGGGCATCATGATTGCATATAAATTATTCCAAGTGCATAATGTCATACACTGTCAAACACTTAGTGGTGTTTATCATTCATGAAATGCAATGCATATAGTATATATAGGGATATTTTTATCGATCACGTATGCCTAGATGCATTTTTATAATAATGTATATATATATCGCTTCAATTTCACACAATTACTGTATACATCTCTCAGCATACTAATATGTCTTCACAGCTGTTCGTGATGAATTTACCTGCATATCATGGTGTAGTCGTCCACAGGTATTCTGACACATGTAACCCCCCCCCTTCCCATGCTGCTATGATGCCTGAATTTTCCCCAAGGGGATCAATAAAGGAATATCTTATCTTATTTTTGCATTGCATTATAATGTATTCTGTATATTATAATCTAAGACACAAGTTATAAAAATCATTGCATTATAATGTATTATGTAATGTATATAATAAACACTTGACACTTGATGGAGTGGAAGACATTTCTTTACTTCAGATAAGTAGTAATTGCATTAGCAAGTGCACCATGTGTTCAACAGATACTCGGCACACATGTTGTAAAAAAAAACATTGCATAATAATGTTCTGTATATACACACTTGACACTTGAAGTGTACAAGATGTATTCACCATTGGGTACGCCATGTAAAGTGCATTCATTTTGACCCGAAAATATATAAATGAACAAAAACGACATAAAATATATAACCATTAGCTTGTGTGCACCATGTGTTCACACATGCTATAAAAAATCATTGCATACTAATGTCTTCTGTATGAAGTGGACATATATATATCTTCACTTCAGATGAAGCACCATTGGGTGTGTGCATCAGCACATGTAAAGTGCATTCACATGCTATAAAAAAAGCATAATGAACTGTGTATAACACTTGCCACTTGAAGTGGACAATATGTATTCACTTCAGGTAAAGCACTATTTGGTACAACATGTAAAGTGCATCTTTTTGACCTGGACATATATAAAGTAGCAAAAACAACATACAATGTGTAACCACCATGCATGCACGATTAGCTTAGCTTGTGTGCACCATGTGTTCATATATTCAAGTACATTCATAAATAAATGATGATGTATGTTTAGTGTTGACCTGACAAAATGGCAGATAACCATTATGTTTGTGCATCAGAACACATATGTACATGTAAAGTGTGTTAGTTAGTAAAGTGAGCCATATGTACTCTGTGAAACTCTGTGAAAATGATCAGCAGCTAACACCAGGACACTGATGAACGGCATTGACAAGCGAGACCAACATTGCTACTCTGAAAGTGGACCAAGAATAGTGTTTCAAATATATCCATGTGCACAGTAAATTGAGCCCAAATGGACTCAGTCTATGCTAATATTCCGGTCTGGCTGAAATAGCTCCTGGAATCGGTTGACAAGGTAATCTAGGACCGGGCGTACTTTGTACAGTTTATCAGCCTTGTCTGCCGTCTCGTTGCTAAAATGTAGGAACCTCCAAATTATCTGGTATCTATTGCGTGACATTGTGTTGGAGAAATGGGCGCAATGGAAACATTTTAGAGTTGACCAGTACAGTTTGAGTAAAATGTACTCAGTTTGAGTAAAATATACTCAGCGAAATTTACTGTGTGCCAACACCTTTGTTCTGTACAACCAGTAATACCTATATTGTGAAATACTTATGTCGTATATTCTGGGTCAGTACTCTGCTTCTTCTGTGGCTACGTGTCTGGTTCGACCACCGGTCTAGTGCAGATGTTTTTGTGCAGAAGAATCGGAGTCCACACAAGCCAGTTGGAGTGGTATACTATAGAGCTTTTATTTAAAAAGAGTCCCTGAAGGTGGTCGTCTTTGAAGCTCTCTGAAATATTATAATACACACTCTCTCTGGATGGTTTCCAGTGTTAAAATCATTATTTCAGCAGGTTTGGTCTTCGTTTGGCATTTTACATAGTCGTAGTCATCATTGGCATGGCAGAGCAGAGCGCCTTCATCCTGTGTTCAGTTCTGGCCATTTCTCCTCGTCATCTTCATCATCTCCATCTGGCCTCATCTGCCTTGTGTCTGTTGTGTGTCTGTGTGTTTCCCCCGGGCACAGACATTTAAACCTTTTCAGGCCTGCGCCCCCCTGCATGAAGGACACCCACCCTCAACCAATCAAAACACGCCAGAGCCCGCCTCTGGCTTGTGAGTCAGGAAGACGATCCTCCCTCTGTTAGTTTTAAGAAAATAGTTTTCTTCCAATTAAACCTTTTAGATTAATGTTTTCCAAATTAGAGTTAGGCGATCAGTATCTACCTCTTAAAGACAAAGATATAGATTCTTTACTTAATATTTGTACTGTTTGATTTAAGCTAAAACAGTTAAAAGAATATTATCCACAGCCAACCAGTTCTGAAGCCCTTGTTGGAATGTGCACCAGAGGGAGGAAGCCTCCCTCTTCGTAAATGCAACTGTGTTTGTCACACAAGGTCTTTGATTGATTAAAAATACACTTGTTTTCAGCAGTTGGATTATAACAGCATATTTGGACATTATGTCCCAGTGCTGAAGTAAAGTTTCAGCCCCTCTTATCCACTGAATCAAACGATACCAAACGATCTGCTCAATAATTCCAGTTATAATATAAACCAAGTGTTTAATATCCCTTTATTCAGATGGACAAGCCACCAGTCCTATATTTTGTTAGCTTTTGTTATTGCTTAATTTTAACTAGATATTGCTTGTAATCAAACTGCTGTCTCCCAAAAAGGAGGGAAATCCTACATGTCTTCTAGCAGTGCGTCTGTTCATTAGATTATCGTTTGAAGCTTGGTCGTAAACCCTCCCAGTCTCTGTAACCCTGCTCTTCCCAGTATGTTTCCATGGCAACCTAACTTATCAATCACCATCTATCGAGGTCAAGCTGACAGAACCTAATTTAAAGTGGTTCACAATCTGTTTTAGCATCTACTCTAAGTTTCTAAAGTGAGTGTCCTGTTTACTTTACTGCGTGTTGCTCCATTTAGCATTTGCAGACAAACTGATCTGTCCTTCAGGGTTTTCCCAGCTAATTCTACTCAAGGTCTGTATCTGACCAATGTGTAACATATTTGCATGGAGTATTAGACTGTACGATTACGGATACCAAAGTCCACCCTTCGGTAATTGAAAATTATCGAAAAACCAGTCCAGTAATCGTATTCAATTGAAAAAAACGACCCCGCCCTTTACTCTTGTAAAACCTTTAAAACACAGAATCCCTGTAAGACTAACTATGGGCCTCTCCCACTTTAACCTTAGCTTTCTCCATCCCACAACATCAGAGCACTTGCATCATAACAGTACACTGTAAACCTGAATAAGTTTCCAGAACTTAAAAAAATTGAGGCCATACCATGCCTCAATTTTTTTAAGTTGATAAACTCAAATGTTTTCAGTTGGCTAAGACTTACAATTCTCAGTTAAGGCAACTCAAATATGGTCTGTTACTGTGACTTAAGGTTCTCAGTTAAGTCAAATCAAATATGGTCAGTTACTCTGACTTACAGTTCTCAAGTGGAGTCAACTCAAATATGTTCAGTTACTGTGACTTACAGTTCTCAGTTAAGGCAGTTCAAATATGTTCAGTTACTGTGACTTAAGGTTCTCAAGTGGTGTCAACTCAAATATGTTCAGTTACTGTGACTTACAGTTCTCAGTTAAGGCAATGCAAATATATTCAGTTACTGTGACTTAAGGTTCTCAAGTGGTGTCAACTCAAATATGTTCAGTTACTGTGACTTACAGTTCTCAGTTAAGGCAATGCAAATATATTCAGTTACTGTGACTTAAGGTTCTCAAGTGGTGTCAACTCAAATATGTTCGGTTACTGTGACTTACAGTTCTCAGTTAAGGCAATTCAAATATATTCAGTTACTGTGACTTAAGGTTCTCAAGTGGTGGCAACTCAAATATGTTCAGTTACTGTGACTTACAGTTCTCAGTTAAGGCAGTTCAAATATGTTCAGTTACTGTGACTTAAGGTTCTCAAGTGGAGGCAACTCAAATATGTTCAGTTACTGTGACTTACAGTTCTCAGTTAAGGCAATGCAAATATATTCAGTTACTGTGACTTAAGGTTCTCAAGTGGTGTCAACTCAAATATGTTCAGTTACTGTGACTTACAGTTCTCAGTTAAGGCAGTTCAAATATGTTCAGTTACTGTGACTTAAGGTTCTCAAGTGGTGTCAACTCAAATATGTTCAGTTACTGTGACTTACAGTTCTCAGTTAAGCAGTTCAAATATGTTCAGTTACTGTGACTTAAGGTTCTCAAGTGGTGTCAACTGAAATATGTTCAGTTACTGTGACTTACAGTTCTCAGTTAAGGCAATTCAAATATATTCAGTTACTGTGACTTAAGGTTCTCAAGTGGTGTCAACTGAAATATGTTCAGTTACTGTGACTTACAGTTCTCAGTTAAGGCAATTCAAATATATTCAGTTACTGTGACTTAAGGTTCTCAAGTGGTGTCAACTGAAATATGTTCAGTTACTGTGACTTACAGTTCTCAGTTAAGGCAGTTCAAATATGTTCAGTTACTGTGACTTAAGGTTCTCAAGTGGAGGCAACTCAAATATGTTCAGTTACTGTGACTTAAGGTTCAACCTTAAATCCATGTGATTAAGTTAACAGAACTCAACGACATTGAGGCCATCCCATGCCTAATTTTTTTTAAAGTTAATCAACTAAAATTTTTAAGTTAATCAACTCAAATATTTGCAGTTACTATAACTTAAGGTTCAGTTTTAAAATCCATGTGAAAAAGTTAACAGAAAAATAACTACACAAGCACATTATATCAACTTCAAACAACTCTTTTATTTTTTTCTATTCAAAGAGTATAAAAGAGTATACATATATAATCTGTAGGCAATGTACAATAACACTGTAAACACAGTACACTGTTTTTGGACTATATATGTTAACAATACCGACCAGGTATTAGTGCCTTGCAAAGTGCAGATATGAAGTTTTCCCCTTTTTTTGTATGCATTTAGGAGGTTTTGTTCTTCATCGAAACTATTTATCTTACAAAAACATTGTGTTACAACTTCAAACTCTTTATATTTATTTCTATTCAAAGAGTATACATCTATTTATCTTACAAAAACATTGTGTTGCCCTCTCCAACATTATGGCAATGTTAAAATTGAAAATATATATATATAGAAAATATATATAGAAAATAAATACATGCATGTTATAACATGTACATACAATGTAATGTATATTACACATTTAATCCCTCTGGTCACAATAGTGTAATAATGTTTGTTATAAGGCTCTGAAAATGTTACTGAATGATGTATCAATGTATTTCCAGCAAATATTGAAATAATAAAGGGTCTCAATATGTGCAGTGCACATGACCAGAGCCGTTTACATCCTGGCTGAATTACTCAAATTTGTATAGTGTGGTCATAGAATGAGCAAACATGTTGACGGCAACTATTGTGACCGTTGGGATAACACAGTGTATCTATGTACAGTACAGAATAAAATGTATAGATTATCTGAAAATTGTCAATCCGCTTGGCACATGTAAAATTCACAAACGTTGTGCTGTATATTGGGTCCTGCCAATGTGGAACCAAAATACCAATCCACATTACATGCTATACAGCTGGCAATACTGTTAATAGTGCACACACCTACATATGGAAATGCAGCTGCATGTATTTGCTCCATGATGTATCATGGAACAAGATGGTGTTTTCATTGAAAGAGTTAGTCAGAATGTCAGAGGCACCATCCGTCATTTAGAGCAGGCTATGTTTGCAGAATGATAACTAGAACACTACAGTACTCTGTACTAAGAACACTATACAGTACACTAACTATACTGCCCTGTCAAGGCAGACCGCAGTAACTTCCAAACAGTGAAACTGAGAAAAATGGCTTTAAAGTTTTTTGACTTGCCATCCAAAATGTGTTATAGGTAGATAGATGATAGTACCCAGATTTAACATGTATTAATGAAGTAATCTTTAGGCATACAAAAATATGACGTAGTTATTTTAATTAACCCCAAAAAAGCAGATACTGCACTCTACTGCACGATTTCCTTAAATAATTATACAGGTAATGTACAGGCAAAGTGCAGTAACTTCAAATGCAATGTTGTTTTCCCTCCAGCTTTCATAACTTCACCTAGCCATTTTATTTGGATCATCATCATTCCAATATATTCAGGTATTAAATTTCATTTTCAAAATGGCTAGGTTAAGTTATGAAAGCTGGAGGGAAAACAACATTGTATTTGAAGTTACTGCACTTTGCCTGTACATTACCTGTATAATTATTTAAGGAAATCGTGCAGCAGAGTGCAATATCTGCTTATTTGGGGTTAATTAAAATAATTATGTCATATTTTTGTATGCCTAAAGATTACTTCATTAATACATGTTAAATCTGGGTACTATCATCTATTTACCTATAACACATTTTGGATGGCAAGTCAAAACACTTTAAAGCCATTTTTCACTGTTTGGAAGTTACTGCGGTCTGCCTGGGTTTTGAGTGTGATTTTGTTGTTACTGCAGTTTTTAAAACCCCATATCTCCAAAACTGAGCGACATTAACATCTGAAACTTGGTCACAAGATAAAACATTTATTGACAAGGTCAATTTCACTCATAACTAAATTTTTACTTTTTTCAAGTTACTGCGGTTAGCCCTTGACAGGGCAGTATACTACTGCCTACAAGGTCTCAAGGATACAGTCCCACTCTCAGCATACAAGATCGATGGTCTGCTGCTGCTGACTCCCAAGCGATTCATTCAAGTGAAACGGAACTGAGTCCAGCTAATGGTGAATAGTTATTTTATTAATCAATTATTGTGTCTGTATTCACTCTAGTTGTGTAATTGACCAGTTCATATTCTGTATAAGTTCATATTCTGTATATGTTAATAATAACGCTTCTGTGTTGCGTTTATGGCTCCTGGTATATCGCCTTGTACTCTGTACTGAGAACACTAACTCTACCACTGCCTACAAGCAATGGAAGCAGTCAGAGCAGAGTGGCATTTATGCCCATTGCCTCCTATTGTTCCTCGAGAAACAAACGTTTGGGACTTGGATGTTGCCTTTGAGATTCTGATAAACTCTTTCAACTCTAAAACTTACTTGGATGAAATTACAATAATGCCAGCTATAGACGGTTAAGAAAATTCAAACTGTAAAACTCTCAAATGTAAACATATTACATAAAAAATAAAGAACAAGGTACATTGAGTAGTTTGGACCTATTGGCTGAACATCTGCAAAGTAGTACAGCAACTTTTGAAGGTTTTATTTTGACATGACAAGACATTTCAGATGAGTTTCTATAGACACACTTTTGAGGTGTTGGTAAGTGCTTTGGGGTAGTGCATAGATTAGTCCAAACATTACAGGAAGGAATCACCAAATCTGGGGAAGCTGATCATGATATGACTTTCAATGACAATAGAGATTGTCACAGGCTGGTAGTGAACTGGACTTGTGTCATGATCACTGATTACAGTAAGGAATAGAAAGTAGAAACTCATCTGAAAGAAGGATGTGGGGTGAGGTATTAATTTCCTTGTCATGTCAAAATAATACCTTCAAAAGTTTAATGCAAGAGCGGTCAGGTGACGTAGCGGAGATTGCGTTCGTCACCAACGCTGGAGACACTGGATTCGCGTGTTCGAATCCAACTCCCTGCGTTGTCACCAGCTTGGCTGGCCGTTCACACTAATACAATTCGGCAGTATTAGGGGGTGGGGAAGCTGGCGGGTGGGAATCTGGCGTTGTGGACAGCGACGCCTACAGGTCAGGTCTCGGCGCTTGCTAAGCGGGGCAGGACTTGGTGGAGATAGCGTGCCCTCCCACGCGTTACACTTCACCAATGAGAGCCCTCGCTGCCAAGTGAAAAGACGTCACTGGCTGTCGGCGCATGTCTCGGGGGAAGCGTGCGATCGACTCGGGACGCCCTTATACCGACTCGTAGGAGAACATGCATACAGCACCAGGTAGGGGAGGGGGGGGGGGGGGATTGGCACAACGACTAATTGGGACGGGGAGAAAATCCATTGAAAAATCAGAAGAAGAAAAAAATTATTGCATCATCAAGTCATTCTTGAGAGTCTGCAACCTGGGCGACAGTTTACCAGCTTCTAGACCTAGTAAAATCTTCTGAATGAATTCAAAAGTGTTGGTAAGTCCCTTGGGGTAGCTGAGGTGTAGTGCATAGATTAGTCCAAACATTACCAGGAAGGAATCACCAATCAGAGATTGTCACAGGCTGGTAGTGAACTGGACTTGTGTCATGCATGGTCACTGATGACAGTAAGGAGGGCCACTGCAACACCCTGAAGCTCTGGCTCATCAGACATGTCCTGAAGGAATGAAAGAGACATAATAATCACAAATAAATCCATGGTTTCTACAAAGTGCAGCACAAAGCTAAGTATATGGAGTTGTGTTTGTAAGTTGTTTATATTTTAGTTAGAAATTTTTTTTTGGTGAGAAGGTTATTTTTATTTAACCAGGTTAGTCCCGTCGAGATCAAATATCTCTTTCACAAGGGAGACCTGGAAGGAAGGAAGACTGATACTTAGCATTTTGATTAACTGTTCACTTAATATACAGTTGTACTGTAAATTATTTTTACTCAGACTCACTGTGCAGGTTTTGAAAAATCCAGCGACTTCCTCATGCAGATACACAGGCAGGGCATGGAGAACAGTGGTACGCCTGGTGTGAACATCATGGATTTCCTATTAAGATGTAAGATTAAGAAGAAGAAAAAGAATTGTATTATATGGAAATGTTTACTGAACAAAGCGGATTTTAAACAGTCCAATCAGATATGTCCACAAATAACATGTTCACATCTTTAATGCAATCAGAAAAATGGCAAACACAATGGTGGACTAATTGTAAAATTCAAAAGCTCATTTGAATCATTGAACCTGTTCAATGTTACAGAGGTTCGACCTATGACATGTATAATAATCTATTCACCTGTTCATCGTGGATTTTTAAAATGTGAGCCAAAGCATCTGCTGTGTTCCCAGTTTTGGACGCCTTCTGTCTGAATAACGTCATCAGTCGAGGAAGATGGCGGTCAAGCTCAGCGTAGAATGTGTTGGGCAGGTTCTGGTTGGTAATCAGCTGGAACTCTGCATACACCTATATTTAAAAACAGCAGGACAATATAGTATATCAACATCAATTAGTCACTTCAACTTGGTGGATCTCTTACTTTGTTTGGTTTGGGCTTCAGAGCATGACGGCGGGATTTCTGGTCAACCATGTCATTACATGCTTTGCGGAATCGGTCGCTGATGACTAGCTTGCGGGGGCGCACAGAACACACACGCAGATGCGCCGCTAGAGTATATAAACCAGGCTTAAGAATCACAAGTTTCACTTTAAAACACACAGAATGTGCCAAATGTTAACACAGGAAAGAGAGAGCTGATCTATATTACCTCAGACTCCATTTTGAGAGCAGGCCAGAGGTCCATGAGCTCTTTCACTGGTGGGCTGGACTTCACTATGGTCTGTCGGCGCAGGGCAAATGTGGTCTGCATCAGCTTTCTAATGAGGGGCAGGTTCTTCTCAGTCTTCTTGACTTCTTCAGCAATTGTCTGCCTCAACTGCTCAAGCCTCAAGGAATCCTCTCCTTGGGGATAGTTGGGTAGGAAGTTTACTTCTGCTCGCTTGGGTCTTTTAATGTTGGAATGTGAAGGTTCGCCATCAGGATTGCTTCTACCTCTTTTTCCAGCATTTACAGTGACCTCCTCACATCCTGCCCGTCTCAGCTTGTTCCTGAAATTGCCCATCTTGAATTTGATGCTGTTCTTCCATCCATTGCAGCCGGTCTCAGATCCTGCTTCCTTCAAGCAGGGATGTTTGGCGACAAGAGCCGCAGAAGCCACTGCTATCTCTTTATCACTTGGATAAGCCTTGAAAGCATACATTGTAGATGCAAGCTTTTCTAAGATGTCGTGCTTTAGGTCTCTTGTCAACTTAAGGTGTCTCTTGTTCTTCTCAAATTCGTTGTTTCCGTCTCTAAGTTTCAGCTCAACATCGAATGCAAATGAAGGAACTGGAAAAGGACCTGGAGGCCATCTGCTTAGACGTTATGGAGATGACATATCTGAAAGTATATCAGTAGATGCGAGAGAGCTGGAGTCGAGTGAAAGTGAAATGTGCACAACAGCTTTTTGTGGCAATTCCGTAATGTCATCAAGGGAAGTAAGTTTCCCATCAAAGTCTGGATCTTCATACAGCAAACTGAAGTCAAGGTCTATTTCCAACTGTTCTTTTATAATCGTGATCAGTGCATCAACAGAGGCGGGTCGTGAACTGAGTTTTAATTTTCTAGCCCGGTCTGTCTCAACAACACGAAGGATCATGGGTTGTGGGGAGGCAGCTGCCATTGTGCTATGGAAACTTGAATGAATCGCTTGGGAGTCAGCAGCAGCAGCAGACCATCGATCTTGTATGCTGAGTGGGACTGTATCGTTGTGACCAGACTGCAGGTAGATGGACAGTGGACAGATGTGGTCCGGTTGACAGACAGCAGCTCAAGGACCTAAGGAGTAGTCATAAACACAACACAGAAAGCGTCATTATTAACATATACAGAATATGAACTTATACAGAATATAAACTGGTCAATTACACAACGAGTGAATAAAGACACAATAATCGATTAATAAAATAACTATTCACCTTCCGTTTCACTTGAATGAATCGCTTGGGAGTCAGCAGCAGCAGCAGACCATAGATCATATATGCTGAGAGTGGGACTGTATCATTGAGACCAGACTGTAGGTAGATGGACATATGTGGTTGTGTGGTTGACAGCTCATAGGACCTAAGATGTTCTATATACCAGGAGTCATAGTCTCGACACAGAAAAGAAACCTCGTTATTCACAAGGTAGATCTGTTCTATTTGGCTAAATGTAGACAGTCCACCACTGACTCTGACGGAGAGAAACATTCCACAGACATAGTCTGTGCCATCAATGGTTACCTTTGATGTCTGGTAGATTGTGTCACTAACTGTGTGTCCTCTAATGTGTACCTGAGCTACTGCTGGTAGAGATGAAACCAGAACAGAGTCAACCCTGGATGCCTGGGTTTTTGGCTTGAAATATGATGGTGAAGCAAGATGATATGCCATCATGTGTTGGTGTCTGATTGCCATCGTCTTCAAGATATTTTTGAAGTTTTGAGTGTCATGCACCACTCTTTTGAAAAAGCGGTGCTTGGCCTCAAATCGCATGGTCCAAACATGCAGCAGGGGTTAGTAGAGTTAGTAGGGACAGTAGGGTTAGTAGGGTTAGGGTTAGTAGGGTTAGTAGGGACAGTAGGGTTAGTAGGGTTAGTAGGGACAGTAGGGTTAGTAGGGTTAGTAGGGACAGTAGGGTTAGTAGGGTTAGTAGGGACAGTAGGGACAGTAGGGTTAGTAGGGTTAGTAGGGACAGTAGGGTTAGTAGGGTTAGTAGGGACAGTAGGGTTAGTAGGGTTAGTAGGGACAGTAGGGTTAGTAGGGACAGTAGGGACAGTAGGGTTAGTAGGGACAGTAGGGACAGTAGGGACAGTAGGGTTAGCTGTGTTTGAGACATGGACGATAGCCTGCATCTTTAGGAACAAGGAAGATACGTTCATTTTAAGTTGATTTCTTAGATTGTCAGTGTCACATTGATCATCATCATCCACCACTTCTATGCTCTGGCCTGGACATTCTTCATGCAAATCACTAGTGACCTCAGAAATCCTGTCTTGGGGATCCTCAACAACGACAGCTTTTAAGTCTGATGCAAGACTTAATTGGTGTTCTCTGCTTTTATGGCAATTGAATGAAGAGTAAACATTTGTGCTATAGCTACAATCCTTATATGGGCATGTCACTGTTTCATTATTTTTTAAATGCTTTCTGAGATGACTTAAGAAAATTGATTCAGAAAAGGGTTCCCGAAATGCGCACAAAGGGCATTTTATTACCACAGGGCTCAGACTCTGTTCTGGTCTACTGCTAAGTTGTGCAGTATGATATCTTGACAAATGAGTACTCAATGCATTTAGCGTCTTAAATTTACAGATCAGTATGGAGGCATGGAAGAGGACTGACTATGGAAAAGTGGCTGTGTTGCAGTCTGTAGTTGTAACTGAGGGGTTACAAAACCCTGACTGTATTAAAGATTGCAATATAATCCAACCAGAAATGGTTCTGCAATCACCGGTGTCGATTCTCCTGTGTACAACTCCATCGGTTCTCGCCTAGGACTCCTCGGGTGTGGGCACGGATTTAGGCCGCACAGCCTGGATAAGTGCACTAGCTAAAGCACGACGAACCGATGGATCATGGTCACGGAAGAACTGTAGCCGCACGATACACAATAAATGATCGACTATTACTTCACATTAGATTAAGTCGAACTCAACGTTACTGCGTTAAACTCTGACACTTTAACATTCTATTCGCACGTGGTTCTCAATGCTCTATTTAGATGCAAGGTTGCTCACTTCACTGCACGTTGACTCGTGGTGAAGGTATTAAGGTTTTGGTAAGACTACTGCTGTTTACACCTGCGCCGTATTTATACGTAAGGTGAATATCTAGTCCCAACCTCAGTTCTTGTCTCGTATTACTATGCAGACTCTGGGCATGTACTGACATGCCCGGAGTTGCCTTTGAACTTGCCGTTGGGGGCTTGGTCGTTGGCGCCTGGGGCCGCTGTCCAATAGGAGAGCGAATATTACTCTGGTCTGTACGCAGGTAAAGGGATATTCCGTGTATATATATAAATAATATACAAAGTATATCAAACGATACATATATATATTCAGTTTAATCTGGCCCTTCACAACAGTAGTGTTTAAATAACTGTATTCTAGAAGTCAAAGAAGCTGCACACAATTTACACTGCCAGACTACCATATTGGAACTATGAGAAAAAACTGAGCTCTGTGGAAACAGATTAATAAACTATGTTCTGGTCTCAACGATACAGTCCCATCTCACAAATATGTTTTTATATTTAAAAATAATCAGCTTACTGTTTGGCTCATTTGAATATTTCCCAGCAGCACTTGCTACCTGAAAGGCAAGGGAAAAAATACAACGTTTAGACTGATAGGTTTTTCAGTTCATTGATGTCGAATATCCTCTATATATCTAAAAGCCTTAATGAAGAATATGCCTAGAAGTCTGTGTCTCTCTCCCTCCTCACACACATGCAAAATCATGTAGCAGAACATGCAAAATCCTAGTTCACTCTCTCTCTCTGGCAGTTATACATGCAAAATCCTTCCTTTCAGCACACACACACACACACACACACACACACACACACACACACAGAGACATACACACACCCCCCTCCCCTTTCTAAGAGTGTATAAAGTGACATGTAATATGGACATTCTGTTCTCTTGGCTCCGGCTCTCTTTTGTCTACTGGTGATGTGCCCGCGCGGGGTGACTGTCTGTCTTCTTCTCTAATGAATAAAAGCTCCGTTTGAGAAATACTCTGTCTCCGCTTCGTCTTTCGGCCGACTGGCCCACTGGCAAATCAATTAAGAATTCACGAGGGATAGGTAATCCCTAACAAGACCTCCATGAAACATATACCAGAATAACTTACAACTCAATATAACAAGTTCATACTATATATTAGCTTACAAAAACATGATCATAATTTTCACAGTTTGAATGTTTAACCATCAATCAGAAGGAGATAGAGAGAGAGCGAGAGAGAGGAGATAGAGAGAGCGAGAGAGAGGAGATAGAGAGAGAGAGGAGATAGAGAGAGAGGGAGGGAGGGAGAGAGAGACCGGAGATGAATGAGAGCGTGAATTAATATCTCTCTCAAACCACCTTTTGTCAAAAATATATATCTATTACAAACATCAATTTACAAGCTCAAAGAAATGGAGATATGTGGCTTCGACCATGCATGCCATGAGGACGCGACGCCTGCATGACACTCAACCTAACCAAATTAATCTCCCTCAAACCCGATAATAGGACATAATGTGCAAACAAACCTAAAATGGAGATGCGGCTTGACATGCATGGCACGCACGAGGGCGACGCCATGTTTACCTGCACTATAACTCACACTTGCACTTGACCCAATATCGAACACTTAATATTTTGCATGAAACAACATCATTTCGGTGTGCCATAATATTTTAATTGCACACAGCATGCATGCACGCATGGCGACGCCATGTTTACCTGCACTATAACTCACACTTGCACTTGACCCAATATCGAACACTTAATATTTTGCATGAAACAACATCATTTCGGTGTGCCATAATATTTTAATTGCACACAGCATGCATGCACGCATGGCGACGCCATGTTTACCTGCACTATAACTCATACTTGCACTTGACCCAATATCGAACACTTAATATTTTGCATGAAACAACATCATTTCGGTGTGCCATAATATTTTAATTGCACACAGCATGCATGCACGCATGGCGACGCCATGTTTACCTGCACTATAACTCACACTTGCACTTGACCCAATATCGAACACTTAATATTTTGCATGAAACAACATCATTTCGGTGTGCCATAATATTTTAATTGCACACAGCATGCATGCACGCATGGCGACGCCATGTTTACCTGCACTATAACTCACACTTGCACTTGACCCAATATCGAACACTTAATATTTTGCATGAAACAACATCATTTCGGTGTGCCATAATATTTTAATTGCACACAGCATGCATGCACGCATGGCGACGCCATGTTTACCTGCACTATAACTCACACTTGCACTTGACCCAATATCGAACACTTAATATTTTGCATGAAACAACATCATTTCGGTGTGCCATAATATTTTAATTGCACACAGCATGCATGCACGCATGGCGACACCATGTTTACCTGCACTATAACTCACACTTGCACTTGACCCAATATCGAACACTTAATATTTTGCATGAAACAACATAATTTCGGTGTGCCATAATATTTTAATTGCACACAGCATGCATGCACGCATGGTGACGCCATGTCTACCTGCACTATAACTCATACTTGCACTTGACCCAATATCGAACACTTAATATTTTGCATGAAACAACATCATTTCGGTGTGCCATAATATTTTAATTGCACACAGCATGCATGCACGCATGGCGACGCCATGTTTACCTGCACTATAACTCACACTTGCACTTGACCCAATATCGAACACTTAATATTTTGCATGAAACAACATCATTTCGGTGTGCCATAATATTTTAATTGCACACAGCATGCATGCAGGCAGTTGTTTAAGAAGACAATGGAGACCGAGTTAGCTTAATTATACTGAACAGCCATTAACTATAAAAGATGCGCTAGCAGCTCACGCAATTTGCATCTACAAATTGCATATCCGAACAGATTAAATGACCACAGATAACCGCAAATTGGCAAATTTATAAAAAAAATATTTATACTCACATGAAAGAAACTTGACGTGCGCTGCTTCAGCTAACTTGATGGCTGCTGCTGCTGCAACTCACGACATGCGGTATGCAGGTATCATCCCAGAATTCCTCCGCATCTGCGCATCTGCGCACAACAGTGGTTTCCTGTTGCTTGCTTGCAGAAATATTATTTTCACATGCCGTTTTTTCTCACTTCTCAGAGCTGAGCTAATTCTCTAAACGAATTCTTTAATATAATTGGACTTAATATATATAATATAATAACTTTATTAACATCTCTCTCACTCTCTCTGTCTCTGTCTCTCTCTCCCTCTCTCTCTCTCTCCCTCTCTCTCTCTCTCCCTCTCTCCCCCCCCCTCTCTCTCTCTCTCTCTCTCTCTCTCTCTCTCTCTGTCTCTCTCTCTCTCTCTCTCTC